>NW_027364446.1:0-229375 GCF_046119375.1 Phyllobates terribilis | reverse complement strand
ATATACCAGAAATGTTGAAGCTACTGACTGAATGAAAGGAGCTGGCATCTCACTCTCTTTGAATCTTCTTTATCATGCTAGGATTAACAGGAAAAAGCTAAAATTTCAGAATTGCACCGTGCAATGTGGAGATATTACTGTTTGTGCATTTACAATATTCATTGATTTTTGCCATTGAAAAACATGTTTTTCATATACCAGAAATGTTGAAGCTACTGACTGAATGAAAGGAGCTGGCATCTCACTCTCTTTGAATCTTCTTTATCATGCTAGGATTAACAGGAAAAAGCTAAAAATTTCAGAATTGCACCGTGCAATGTGGAGATATTACTGTTTGTGCATTTACAATATTCATTGATTTTTGCCATTGAAAAACATGTTTTTCATATACCAGAAATGTTTGAAGCTACTGACTGAATGAAAGGAGCTGGCATCTCACTCTCTTTGAATCTTCATCATGCTAGGATTAGCAGGAAAAAGCAAAAAATTTCAGAATTGCACCTTGCAATGTGGAGATATTACTGTTTGTGCATTTACAATATTCATTGATTTTTGCCATTGAAAAACATGTTTTTCATATACCAGAAATGTTTGAAGCTACTGACTGAATGAAAGGAGCTGGCATCTCACTCTCTTTGAATCTTCTTTATCATGCTAGGATTAACAGGAAAAAGCAAAAAATTTCAGAATTGCACCTTGCAATGTGGAGATATTACTGTTTGTGCATTTACAATATTCATTGATTTTTGCCATTGAAAAACATGTTTTTCATATACCAGAAATGTTTGAAGCTACTGACTGAATGAAAGGAGCTGGCATCTCACTCTCTTTGAATCTTCTTTATCATGCTAGGATAAACAGGAAAAAGCTAAAAATTTCAGAATTGCACCGAGCAATGTGGAGATATTACTGTTTGTGCATTTACAATATTCATTGATTTTTGCCATTGAAAAACATGTTTTTCATATACCAGAAATGTTTGAAGCTACTGACTGAATGAAAGGAGCTGGCATCTCACTCTCTTTGAATCTTCTTTATCATGCTAGGATTAACAGGAAAAAGCAAAAAATTTCAGAATTGCACCTTGCAATGTGGAGATATTACTGTTTGTGCATTTACAATATTCATTGATTTTTGCCATTGAAAAACATGTTTTTCATATACCAGAAATGTTTGAAGCTACTGACTGAATGAAAGGAGCTGGCATCTCACTCTCTTTGAATCTTCTTTATCATGCTAGGATTAACAGGAAAAAGCTAAAAATTTCAGAATTGCACCGTGCAATGTGGAGATATTACTGTTTGTGCATTTACAATATTCATTGATTTTTGCCATTGAAAAACATGTTTTTCATATACCAGAAATGTTTGAAGCTACTGACTGAATGAAAGGAGCTGGCATCTCACTCTCTTTGAATCTTCATCATGCTAGGATTAGCAGGAAAAAGCAAAAAATTTCAGAATTGCACCTTGCAATGTGGAGATATTACTGTTTGTGCATTTACAATATTCATTGATTTTTGCCATTGAAAAACATGTTTTTCATATACCAGAAATGTTTGAAGCTACTGACTGAATGAAAGGAGCTGGCATCTCACTCTCTTTGAATCTTCTTTATCATGCTAGGATTAACAGGAAAAAGCAAAAAATTTCAGAATTGCACCTTGCAATGTGGAGATATTACTGTTTGTGCATTTACAATATTCATTGATTTTTGCCATTGAAAAACATGTTTTTCATATACCAGAAATGTTTGAAGCTACTGACTGAATGAAAGGAGCTGGCATCTCACTCTCTTTGAATCTTCTTTATCATGCTAGGATAAACAGGAAAAAGCTAAAAATTTCAGAATTGCACCGAGCAATGTGGAGATATTACTGTTTGTGCATTTACAATATTCATTGATTTTTGCCATTGAAAAACATGTTTTTCATATACCAGAAATGTTTGAAGCTACTGACTGAATGAAAGGAGCTGGCATCTCACTCTCTTTGAATCTTCTTTATCATGCTAGGATTAGCAGGAAAAAGCAAAAAATTTCAGAATTGCACCTTGCAATGTGGAGATATTACTGTTTGTGCATTTACAATATTCATTGATTTTTGCCATTGAAAAACATGTTTTTCATATACCAGAAATGTTTGAAGCTACTGACTGAATGAAAGGAGCTGGCATCTCACTCTCTTTGAATCTTCTTTATCATGCTAGGATTAACAGGAAAAAGCTAAAAATTTCAGAATTGCACCGTGCAATGTGGAGATATTACTGTTTGTGCATTTACAATATTCATTGATTTTTGCCATTGAAAAACATGTTTTTCATATACCAGAAATGTTTGAAGCTACTGACTGAATGAAAGGAGCTGGCATCTCACTCTCTTTGAATCTTCTTTATCATGCTAGGATTAGCAGGAAAAAGCAAAAAATTTCAGAATTGCACCTTGCAATGTGGAGATATTACTGTTTGTGCATTTACAATATTCATTCATTTTTGCCATTGAAAAACATGTTTTTCATATACCAGAAATGTTTGAAGCTACTGACTGAATGAAAGGAGCTGGCATCTCACTCTCTTTGAATCTTCTTTATCATGCTAGGATTAACAGGAAAAAGCAAAAAAATTCAGAATTGCACCTTGCAATGTGGAGATATTACTGTTTGTGCATTTACAATATTCATTGATTTTTGCCATTGAAAAACATGTTTTTCATATACCAGAAATGTTTGAAGCTACTGACTGAATGAAAGGAGCTGGCATCTCACTCTCTTTGAATCTTCCTTATCATGCTAGGATTAACAGGAAAAAGCTAAAAATTTCAGAATTGCACCGTGCAATGTGGAGATATTACTGTTTGTGCATTTACAATATTCATTGATTTTTGCCATTGAAAAACATGTTTTTCATATACCAGAAATGTTTGAAGCTACTGACTGAATGAAAGGAGCTGGCATCTCACTCTCTTTGAATCTTCTTTATCATGCTAGGATTAGCAGGAAAAAGCAAAAAATTTCAGAATTGCACCTTGCAATGTGGAGATATTACTGTTTGTGCATTTACAATATTCATTGATTTTTGCCATTGAAAAACATGTTTTTCATATACCAGAAATGTTTGAAGCTACTGACTGAATGAAAGGAGCTGGCATCTCACTCTCTTTGAATCTTCTTTATCATGCTAGGATTAACAGGAAAAAGCTAAAAATTTCAGAATTGCACCGTGCAATGTGGAGATATTACTGTTTGTGCATTTACAATATTCATTGATTTTTGCCATTGAAAAACATGTTTTTCATATACCAGAAATGTTTGAAGCTACTGACTGAATGAAAGGAGCTGGCATCTCACTCTCTTTGAATCTTCTTTATCATGCTAGGATTAGCAGGAAAAAGCAAAAAATTTCAGAATTGCACCTTGCAATGTGGAGATATTACTGTTTGTGCATTTACAATATTCATTGATTTTTGCCATTGAAAAACATGTTTTTCATATACCAGAAATGTTTGAAGCTACTGACTGAATGAAAGGAGCTGGCATCTCACTCTCTTTGAATCTTCTTTATCATGCTAGGATTAACAGGAAAAAGCTAAAAATTTCAGAATTGCACCGTGCAATGTGGAGATATTACTGTTTGTGCATTTACAATATTCATTGATTTTTGCCATTGAAAAACATGTTTTTCATATACCAGAAATGTTTGAAGCTACTGACTGAATGAAAGGAGCTGGCATCTCACTCTCTTTGAATCTTCTTTATCATGCTAGGATTAGCAGGAAAAAGCAAAAAATTTCAGAATTGCACCTTGCAATGTGGAGATATTACTGTTTGTGCATTTACAATATTCATTGATTTTTGCCATTGAAAAACATGTTTTTCATATACCAGAAATGTTTGAAGCTACTGACTGAATGAAAGGAGCTGGCATCTCACTCTCTTTGAATCTTTATCATGCTAGGATTAACAGGAAAAAGCAAAAAATTTCAGAATTGCACCTTGCAATGTGGAGATATTACTGTTTGTGCATTTACAATATTCATTGATTTTTGCCATTGAAAAACATGTTTTTCATATACCAGAAATGTTTGAAGCTACTGACTGAATGAAAGGAGCTGGCATCTCACTCTCTTTGAATCTTCTTTATCATGCTAGGATTAACAGGAAAAAGCAAAAAATTTCAGAATTGCACCTTGCAATGTGGAGATATTACTGTTTGTGCATTTACAATATTCATTGATTTTTGCCATTGAAAAACATGTTTTTCATATACCAGAAATGTTTGAAGCTACTGACTGAATGAAAGGAGCTGGCATCTCACTCTCTTTGAATCTTCTTTATCATGCTAGGATTAACAGGAAAAAGCTAAAAATTTCAGAATTGCACCGTGCAATGTGGAGATATTACTGTTTGTGCATTTACAATATTCATTGATTTTTGCCATTGAAAAACATGTTTTTCATATACCAGAAATGTTTGAAGCTACTGACTGAATGAAAGGAGCTGGCATCTCACTCTCTTTGAATCTTCTTTATCATGCTAGGATTAGCAGGAAAAAGCAAAAAATTTCAGAATTTCACCTTGCAATGTGGAGATATTACTGTTTGTGCATTTACAATATTCATTGATTTTTGCCATTGAAAAACATGTTTTTCATATACCAGAAATGTTTGAAGCTACTGACTGAATGAAAGGAGCTGGCATCTCACTCTCTTTGAATCTTCTTTATCATGCTAGGATTAACAGGAAAAAGCAAAAAATTTCAGAATTGCACCTTGCAATGTGGAGATATTACTGTTTGTGCATTTACAATATTCATTGATTTTTGCCATTGAAAAACATGTTTTTCATATACCAGAAATGTTTGAAGCTACTGACTGAATGAAAGGAGCTGGCATCTCACTCTCTTTGAATCTTCTTTATCATGCTAGGATTAGCAGGAAAAAGCAAAAAATTTCAGAATTGCACCTTGCAATGTGGAGATATTACTGTTTGTGCATTTACAATATTCATTGATTTTTGCCATTGAAAAACATGTTTTTCATATACCAGAAATGTTTGAAGCTACTGACTGAATGAAAGGAGCTGGCATCTCACTCTCTTTGAATCTTCCTTATCATGCTAGGATTAACAGGAAAAAGCTAAAAATTTCAGAATTGCACCGTGCAATGTGGAGATATTACTGTTTGTGCATTTACAATATTCATTGATTTTGCCATTGAAAAACATGTTTTTCATATACCAGAAATGTTTGAAGCTACTGACTGAATGAAAGGAGCTGGCATCTCACTCTCTTTGAATCTTCTTTATCATGCTAGGATTAGCAGGAAAAAGCAAAAAATTTCAGAATTGCACCTTGCAATGTGGAGATATTACTGTTTGTGCATTTACAATATTCATTGATTTTTGCCATTGAAAAACATGTTTTTCATATACCAGAAATGTTTGAAGCTACTGACTGAATGAAAGGAGCTGGCATCTCACTCTCTTTGAATCTTCTTTATCATGCTAGGATTAACAGGAAAAAGCTAAAAATTTCAGAATTGCACCGTGCAATGTGGAGATATTACTGTTTGTGCATTTACAATATTCATTGATTTTTGCCATTGAAAAACATGTTTTTCATATACCAGAAATGTTTGAAGCTACTGACTGAATGAAAGGAGCTGGCATCTCACTCTCTTTGAATCTTCTTTATCATGCTAGGATTAGCAGGAAAAAGCAAAAAATTTCAGAATTGCACCTTGCAATGTGGAGATATTACTGTTTGTGCATTTACAATATTCATTGATTTTTGCCATTGAAAAACATGTTTTTCATATACCAGAAATGTTTGAAGCTACTGACTGAATGAAAGGAGCTGGCATCTCACTCTCTTTGAATCTTCTTTATCATGCTAGGATTAACAGGAAAAAGCTAAAAATTTCAGAATTGCACCGTGCAATGTGGAGATATTACTGTTTGTGCATTTACAATATTCATTGATTTTTGCCATTGAAAAACATGTTTTTCATATACCAGAAATGTTTGAAGCTACTGACTGAATGAAAGGAGCTGGCATCTCACTCTCTTTGAATCTTCTTTATCATGCTAGGATTAGCAGGAAAAAGCAAAAAATTTCAGAATTTCACCTTGCAATGTGGAGATATTACTGTTTGTGCATTTACAATATTCATTGATTTTTGCCATTGAAAAACATGTTTTTCATATACCAGAAATGTTTGAAGCTACTGACTGAATGAAAGGAGCTGGCATCTCACTCTCTTTGAATCTTCTTTATCATGCTAGGATTAACAGGAAAAAGCAAAAAATTTCAGAATTGCACCTTGCAATGTGGAGATATTACTGTTTGTGCATTTACAATATTCATTGATTTTTGCCATTGAAAAACATGTTTTTCATATACCAGAAATGTTTGAAGCTACTGACTGAATGAAAGGAGCTGGCATCTCACTCTCTTTGAATCTTCTTTATCATGCTAGGATTAGCAGGAAAAAGCAAAAAATTTCAGAATTGCACCTTGCAATGTGGAGATATTACTGTTTGTGCATTTACAATATTCATTGATTTTTGCCATTGAAAAACATGTTTTTCATATACCAGAAATGTTTGAAGCTACTGACTGAATGAAAGGAGCTGGCATCTCACTCTCTTTGAATCTTCCTTATCATGCTAGGATTAACAGGAAAAAGCTAAAAATTTCAGAATTGCACCGTGCAATGTGGAGATATTACTGTTTGTGCATTTACAATATTCATTGATTTTTGCCATTGAAAAACATGTTTTTCATATACCAGAAATGTTTGAAGCTACTGACTGAATGAAAGGAGCTGGCATCTCACTCTCTTTGAATCTTCTTTATCATGCTAGGATTAGCAGGAAAAAGCAAAAAATTTCAGAATTGCACCTTGCAATGTGGAGATATTACTGTTTGTGCATTTACAATATTCATTGATTTTTGCCATTGAAAAACATGTTTTTCATATACCAGAAATGTTTGAAGCTACTGACTGAATGAAAGGAGCTGGCATCTCACTCTCTTTGAATCTTCTTTATCATGCTAGGATTAACAGGAAAAAGCTAAAAATTTCAGAATTGCACCGTGCAATGTGGAGATATTACTGTTTGTGCATTTACAATATTCATTGATTTTTGCCATTGAAAAACATGTTTTTCATATACCAGAAATGTTTGAAGCTACTGACTGAATGAAAGGAGCTGGCATCTCACTCTCTTTGAATCTTCTTTATCATGCTAGGATTAGCAGGAAAAAGCAAAAAATTTCAGAATTGCACCTTGCAATGTGGAGATATTACTGTTTGTGCATTTACAATATTCATTGATTTTTGCCATTGAAAAACATGTTTTTCATATACCAGAAATGTTTGAAGCTACTGACTGAATGAAAGGAGCTGGCATCTCACTCTCTTTGAATCTTCTTTATCATGCTAGGATTAACAGGAAAAAGCTAAAAATTTCAGAATTGCACCGTGCAATGTGGAGATATTACTGTTTGTGCATTTACAATATTCATTGATTTTTGCCATTGAAAAACATGTTTTTCATATACCAGAAATGTTTGAAGCTACTGACTGAATGAAAGGAGCTGGCATCTCACTCTCTTTGAATCTTCTTTATCATGCTAGGATTAGCAGGAAAAAGCAAAAAATTTCAGAATTGCACCTTGCAATGTGGAGATATTACTGTTTGTGCATTTACAATATTCATTGATTTTTGCCATTGAAAAACATGTTTTTCATATACCAGAAATGTTTGAAGCTACTGACTGAATGAAAGGAGCTGGCATCTCACTCTCTTTGAATCTTCTTTATCATGCTAGGATTAACAGGAAAAAGCAAAAAATTTCAGAATTGCACCTTGCAATGTGGAGATATTACTGTTTGTGCATTTACAATATTCATTGATTTTTGCCATTGAAAAACATGTTTTTCATATACCAGAAATGTTTGAAGCTACTGACTGAATGAAAGGAGCTGGCATCTCACTCTCTTTGAATCTTCTTTATCATGCTAGGATTAACAGGAAAAAGCAAAAAATTTCAGAATTGCACCTTGCAATGTGGAGATATTACTGTTTGTGCATTTACAATATTCATTGATTTTTGCCATTGAAAAACATGTTTTTCATATACCAGAAATGTTTGAAGCTACTGACTGAATGAAAGGAGCTGGCATCTCACTCTCTTTGAATCTTCTTTATCATGCTAGGATTAACAGGAAAAAGCTAAAAATTTCAGAATTGCACCGTGCAATGTGGAGATATTACTGTTTGTGCATTTACAATATTCATTGATTTTTGCCATTGAAAAACATGTTTTTCATATACCAGAAATGTTTGAAGCTACTGACTGAATGAAAGGAGCTGGCATCTCACTCTCTTTGAATCTTCTTTATCATGCTAGGATTAGCAGGAAAAAGCAAAAAATTTCAGAATTTCACCTTGCAATGTGGAGATATTACTGTTTGTGCATTTACAATATTCATTGATTTTTGCCATTGAAAAACATGTTTTTCATATACCAGAAATGTTTGAAGCTACTGACTGAATGAAAGGAGCTGGCATCTCACTCTCTTTGAATCTTCTTTATCATGCTAGGATTAGCAGGAAAAAGCAAAAAATTTCAGAATTTCACCTTGCAATGTGGAGATATTACTGTTTGTGCATTTACAATATTCATTGATTTTTGCCATTGAAAAACATGTTTTTCATATACCAGAAATGTTTGAAGCTACTGACTGAATGAAAGGAGCTGGCATCTCGCTCTCTTTGAATCTTCTTTATCATGCTAGGATTAACAGGAAAAAGCAAAAAATTTCAGAATTGCACCTTGCAATGTGGAGATATTACTGTTTGTGCATTTACAATATTCATTGATTTTTGCCATTGAAAAACATGTTTTTCATATACCAGAAATGTTTGAAGCTACTGACTGAATGAAAGGAGCTGGCATCTCACTCTCTTTGAATCTTCTTTATTATGCTAGGATTAACAGGAAAAAGCAAAAAATTTCAGAATTGCACCTTGCAATGTGGAGATATTACTGTTTGTGCATTTACAATATTCATTGATTTTTGCCATTGAAAAACATGTTTTTCATATACCAGAAATGTTTGAAGCTACTGACTGAATGAAAGGAGCTGGCATCTCACTCTCTTTGAATCTTCTTTATCATGCTAACATTAACAGGAAAAAGCTAAAAATTTCAGAATTGCACCTTGCAATGTGGAGATATTACTGTTTGTGCATTTACAATATTCATTGATTTTTGCCATTGAAAAACATGTTTTTCATATACCAGAAATGTTTGAAGCTACTGACTGAATGAAAGGAGCTGGCATCTCACTCTCTTTGAATCTTCTTTATCATGCTAGGATTAACAGGAAAAAGCTAAAAATTTCAGAATTGCACCGTGCAATGTGGAGATATTACTGTTTGTGCATTTACAATATTCATTGATTTTTGCCATTGAAAAACATGTTTTTCATATACCAGAAATGTTTGAAGCTACTGACTGAATGAAAGGAGCTGGCATCTCACTCTCTTTGAATCTTCTTTATCATGCTAGGATTAGCAGGAAAAAGCAAAAAATTTCAGAATTGCACCTTGCAATGTGGAGATATTACTGTTTGTGCATTTACAATATTCATTGATTTTTGCCATTGAAAAACATGTTTTTCATATACCAGAAATGTTTGAAGCTACTGACTGAATGAAAGGAGCTGGCATCTCACTCTCTTTGAATCTTCTTTATCATGCTAGGATTAACAGGAAAAAGCAAAAAATTTCAGAATTGCACCTTGCAATGTGGAGATATTACTGTTTGTGCATTTACAATATTCATTGATTTTTGCCATTGAAAAACATGTTTTTCATATACCAGAAATGTTTGAAGCTACTGACTGAATGAAAGGAGCTGGCATCTCACTCTCTTTGAATCTTCTTTATCATGCTAGGATTAACAGGAAAAAGCAAAAAATTTCAGAATTGCACCTTGCAATGTGGAGATATTACTGTTTGTGCATTTACAATATTCATTGATTTTTGCCATTGAAAAACATGTTTTTCATATACCAGAAATGTTTGAAGCTACTGACTGAATGAAAGGAGCTGGCATCTCACTCTCTTTGAATCTTCTTTATCATGCTAGGATTAACAGGAAAAAGCTAAAAATTTCAGAATTGCACCGTGCAATGTGGAGATATTACTGTTTGTGCATTTACAATATTCATTGATTTTTGCCATTGAAAAACATGTTTTTCATATACCAGAAATGTTTGAAGCTACTGACTGAATGAAAGGAGCTGGCATCTCACTCTCTTTGAATCTTCTTTATCATGCTAGGATTAGCAGGAAAAAGCAAAAAATTTCAGAATTTCACCTTGCAATGTGGAGATATTACTGTTTGTGCATTTACAATATTCATTGATTTTTGCCATTGAAAAACATGTTTTTCATATACCAGAAATGTTTGAAGCTACTGACTGAATGAAAGGAGCTGGCATCTCACTCTCTTTGAATCTTCTTTATCATGCTAGGATTAGCAGGAAAAAGCAAAAAATTTCAGAATTTCACCTTGCAATGTGGAGATATTACTGTTTGTGCATTTACAATATTCATTGATTTTTGCCATTGAAAAACATGTTTTTCATATACCAGAAATGTTTGAAGCTACTGACTGAATGAAAGGAGCTGGCATCTCGCTCTCTTTGAATCTTCTTTATCATGCTAGGATTAACAGGAAAAAGCAAAAAATTTCAGAATTGCACCTTGCAATGTGGAGATATTACTGTTTGTGCATTTACAATATTCATTGATTTTTGCCATTGAAAAACATGTTTTTCATATACCAGAAATGTTTGAAGCTACTGACTGAATGAAAGGAGCTGGCATCTCACTCTCTTTGAATCTTCTTTATTATGCTAGGATTAACAGGAAAAAGCAAAAAATTTCAGAATTGCACCTTGCAATGTGGAGATATTACTGTTTGTGCATTTACAATATTCATTGATTTTTGCCATTGAAAAACATGTTTTTCATATACCAGAAATGTTTGAAGCTACTGACTGAATGAAAGGAGCTGGCATCTCACTCTCTTTGAATCTTCTTTATCATGCTAACATTAACAGGAAAAAGCAAAAAATTTCAGAATTGCACCTTGCAATGTGGAGATATTACTGTTTGTGCATTTACAATATTCATTGATTTTTGCCATTGAAAAACATGTTTTTCATATACCAGAAATGTTTGAAGCTACTGACTGAATGAAAGGAGCTGGCATCTCACTCTCTTTGAATCTTCTTTATCATGCTAGGATTAACAGGAAAAAGCTAAAAATTTCAGAATTGCACCGTGCAATGTGGAGATATTACTGTTTGTGCATTTACAATATTCATTGATTTTTGCCATTGAAAAACATGTTTTTCATATACCAGAAATGTTTGAAGCTACTGACTGAATGAAAGGAGCTGGCATCTCACTCTCTTTGAATCTTCATCATGCTAGGATTAGCAGGAAAAAGCAAAAAATTTCAGAATTGCACCTTGCAATGTGGAGATATTACTGTTTGTGCATTTACAATATTCATTGATTTTTGCCATTGAAAAACATGTTTTTCATATACCAGAAATGTTTGAAGCTACTGACTGAATGAAAGGAGCTGGCATCTCACTCTCTTTGAATCTTCTTTATCATGCTAGGATTAACAGGAAAAAGCAAAAAATTTCAGAATTGCACCTTGCAATGTGGAGATATTACTGTTTGTGCATTTACAATATTCATTGATTTTTGCCATTGAAAAACATGTTTTTCATATACCAGAAATGTTTGAAGCTACTGACTGAATGAAAGGAGCTGGCATCTCACTCTCTTTGAATCTTCTTTATCATGCTAGGATTAACAGGAAAAAGCTAAAAATTTCAGAATTGCACCGAGCAATGTGGAGATATTACTGTTTGTGCATTTACAATATTCATTGATTTTTGCCATTGAAAAACATGTTTTTCATATACCAGAAATGTTTGAAGCTACTGACTGAATGAAAGGAGCTGGCATCTCACTCTCTTTGAATCTTCTTTATCATGCTAGGATTAGCAGGAAAAAGCAAAAAATTTCAGAATTGCACCTTGCAATGTGGAGATATTACTGTTTGTGCATTTACAATATTCATTGATTTTTGCCATTGAAAAACATGTTTTTCATATACCAGAAATGTTTGAAGCTACTGACTGAATGAAAGGAGCTGGCATCTCACTCTCTTTGAATCTTCTTTATCATGCTAGGATTAACAGGAAAAAGCTAAAAATTTCAGAATTGCACCGTGCAATGTGGAGATATTACTGTTTGTGCATTTACAATATTCATTGATTTTTGCCATTGAAAAACATGTTTTTCATATACCAGAAATGTTTGAAGCTACTGACTGAATGAAAGGAGCTGGCATCTCACTCTCTTTGAATCTTCTTTATCATGCTAGGATTAGCAGGAAAAAGCAAAAAATTTCAGAATTGCACCTTGCAATGTGGAGATATTACTGTTTGTGCATTTACAATATTCATTCATTTTTGCCATTGAAAAACATGTTTTTCATATACCAGAAATGTTTGAAGCTACTGACTGAATGAAAGGAGCTGGCATCTCACTCTCTTTGAATCTTCTTTATCATGCTAGGATTAACAGGAAAAAGCAAAAAAATTCAGAATTGCACCTTGCAATGTGGAGATATTACTGTTTGTGCATTTACAATATTCATTGATTTTTGCCATTGAAAAACATGTTTTTCATATACCAGAAATGTTTGAAGCTACTGACTGAATGAAAGGAGCTGGCATCTCACTCTCTTTGAATCTTCTTTATCATGCTAGGATTAACAGGAAAAAGCAAAAAATTTCAGAATTGCACCTTGCAATGTGGAGATATTACTGTTTGTGCATTTACAATATTCATTGATTTTTGCCATTGAAAAACATGTTTTTCATATACCAGAAATGTTTGAAGCTACTGACTGAATGAAAGGAGCTGGCATCTCACTCTCTTTGAATCTTCTTTATCATGCTAGGATTAACAGGAAAAAGCTAAAAATTTCAGAATTGCACCGTGCAATGTGGAGATATTACTGTTTGTGCATTTACAATATTCATTGATTTTTGCCATTGAAAAACATGTTTTTCATATACCAGAAATGTTTGAAGCTACTGACTGAATGAAAGGAGCTGGCATCTCACTCTCTTTGAATCTTCTTTATCATGCTAGGATTAGCAGGAAAAAGCAAAAAATTTCAGAATTTCACCTTGCAATGTGGAGATATTACTGTTTGTGCATTTACAATATTCATTGATTTTTGCCATTGAAAAACATGTTTTTCATATACCAGAAATGTTTGAAGCTACTGACTGAATGAAAGGAGCTGGCATCTCACTCTCTTTGAATCTTCTTTATCATGCTAGGATTAGCAGGAAAAAGCAAAAAATTTCAGAATTTCACCTTGCAATGTGGAGATATTACTGTTTGTGCATTTACAATATTCATTGATTTTTGCCATTGAAAAACATGTTTTTCATATACCAGAAATGTTTGAAGCTACTGACTGAATGAAAGGAGCTGGCATCTCGCTCTCTTTGAATCTTCTTTATCATGCTAGGATTAACAGGAAAAAGCAAAAAATTTCAGAATTGCACCTTGCAATGTGGAGATATTACTGTTTGTGCATTTACAATATTCATTGATTTTTGCCATTGAAAAACATGTTTTTCATATACCAGAAATGTTTGAAGCTACTGACTGAATGAAAGGAGCTGGCATCTCACTCTCTTTGAATCTTCTTTATTATGCTAGGATTAACAGGAAAAAGCAAAAAATTTCAGAATTGCACCTTGCAATGTGGAGATATTACTGTTTGTGCATTTACAATATTCATTGATTTTTGCCATTGAAAAACATGTTTTTCATATACCAGAAATGTTTGAAGCTACTGACTGAATGAAAGGAGCTGGCATCTCACTCTCTTTGAATCTTCTTTATCATGCTAACATTAACAGGAAAAAGCTAAAAATTTCAGAATTGCACCTTGCAATGTGGAGATATTACTGTTTGTGCATTTACAATATTCATTGATTTTTGCCATTGAAAAACATGTTTTTCATATACCAGAAATGTTTGAAGCTACTGACTGAATGAAAGGAGCTGGCATCTCACTCTCTTTGAATCTTCTTTATCATGCTAGGATTAACAGGAAAAAGCTAAAAATTTCAGAATTGCACCGTGCAATGTGGAGATATTACTGTTTGTGCATTTACAATATTCATTGATTTTTGCCATTGAAAAACATGTTTTTCATATACCAGAAATGTTTGAAGCTACTGACTGAATGAAAGGAGCTGGCATCTCACTCTCTTTGAATCTTCTTTATCATGCTAGGATTAGCAGGAAAAAGCAAAAAATTTCAGAATTGCACCTTGCAATGTGGAGATATTACTGTTTGTGCATTTACAATATTCATTGATTTTTGCCATTGAAAAACATGTTTTTCATATACCAGAAATGTTTGAAGCTACTGACTGAATGAAAGGAGCTGGCATCTCACTCTCTTTGAATCTTCTTTATCATGCTAGGATTAACAGGAAAAAGCAAAAAATTTCAGAATTGCACCTTGCAATGTGGAGATATTACTGTTTGTGCATTTACAATATTCATTGATTTTTGCCATTGAAAAACATGTTTTTCATATACCAGAAATGTTTGAAGCTACTGACTGAATGAAAGGAGCTGGCATCTCACTCTCTTTGAATCTTCTTTATCATGCTAGGATTAACAGGAAAAAGCAAAAAATTTCAGAATTGCACCTTGCAATGTGGAGATATTACTGTTTGTGCATTTACAATATTCATTGATTTTTGCCATTGAAAAACATGTTTTTCATATACCAGAAATGTTTGAAGCTACTGACTGAATGAAAGGAGCTGGCATCTCACTCTCTTTGAATCTTCTTTATCATGCTAGGATTAACAGGAAAAAGCTAAAAATTTCAGAATTGCACCGTGCAATGTGGAGATATTACTGTTTGTGCATTTACAATATTCATTGATTTTTGCCATTGAAAAACATGTTTTTCATATACCAGAAATGTTTGAAGCTACTGACTGAATGAAAGGAGCTGGCATCTCACTCTCTTTGAATCTTCTTTATCATGCTAGGATTAGCAGGAAAAAGCAAAAAATTTCAGAATTTCACCTTGCAATGTGGAGATATTACTGTTTGTGCATTTACAATATTCATTGATTTTTGCCATTGAAAAACATGTTTTTCATATACCAGAAATGTTTGAAGCTACTGACTGAATGAAAGGAGCTGGCATCTCACTCTCTTTGAATCTTCTTTATCATGCTAGGATTAGCAGGAAAAAGCAAAAAATTTCAGAATTTCACCTTGCAATGTGGAGATATTACTGTTTGTGCATTTACAATATTCATTGATTTTTGCCATTGAAAAACATGTTTTTCATATACCAGAAATGTTTGAAGCTACTGACTGAATGAAAGGAGCTGGCATCTCGCTCTCTGAATCTTCTTTATCATGCTAGGATTAACAGGAAAAAGCAAAAAATTTCAGAATTGCACCTTGCAATGTGGAGATATTACTGTTTGTGCATTTACAATATTCATTGATTTTTGCCATTGAAAAACATGTTTTTCATATACCAGAAATGTTTGAAGCTACTGACTGAATGAAAGGAGCTGGCATCTCACTCTCTTTGAATCTTCTTTATTATGCTAGGATTAACAGGAAAAAGCAAAAAATTTCAGAATTGCACCTTGCAATGTGGAGATATTACTGTTTGTGCATTTACAATATTCATTGATTTTTGCCATTGAAAAACATGTTTTTCATATACCAGAAATGTTTGAAGCTACTGACTGAATGAAAGGAGCTGGCATCTCACTCTCTTTGAATCTTCTTTATCATGCTAACATTAACAGGAAAAAGCAAAAAATTTCAGAATTGCACCTTGCAATGTGGAGATATTACTGTTTGTGCATTTACAATATTCATTGATTTTTGCCATTGAAAAACATGTTTTTCATATACCAGAAATGTTTGAAGCTACTGACTGAATGAAAGGAGCTGGCATCTCACTCTCTTTGAATCTTCTTTATCATGCTAGGATTAACAGGAAAAAGCTAAAAATTTCAGAATTGCACCGTGCAATGTGGAGATATTACTGTTTGTGCATTTACAATATTCATTGATTTTTGCCATTGAAAAACATGTTTTTCATATACCAGAAATGTTTGAAGCTACTGACTGAATGAAAGGAGCTGGCATCTCACTCTCTTTGAATCTTCATCATGCTAGGATTAGCAGGAAAAAGCAAAAAATTTCAGAATTGCACCTTGCAATGTGGAGATATTACTGTTTGTGCATTTACAATATTCATTGATTTTTGCCATTGAAAAACATGTTTTTCATATACCAGAAATGTTTGAAGCTACTGACTGAATGAAAGGAGCTGGCATCTCACTCTCTTTGAATCTTCTTTATCATGCTAGGATTAACAGGAAAAAGCAAAAAATTTCAGAATTGCACCTTGCAATGTGGAGATATTACTGTTTGTGCATTTACAATATTCATTGATTTTTGCCATTGAAAAACATGTTTTTCATATACCAGAAATGTTTGAAGCTACTGACTGAATGAAAGGAGCTGGCATCTCACTCTCTTTGAATCTTCTTTATCATGCTAGGATTAACAGGAAAAAGCTAAAAATTTCAGAATTGCACCGAGCAATGTGGAGATATTACTGTTTGTGCATTTACAATATTCATTGATTTTTGCCATTGAAAAACATGTTTTTCATATACCAGAAATGTTTGAAGCTACTGACTGAATGAAAGGAGCTGGCATCTCACTCTCTTTGAATCTTCTTTATCATGCTAGGATTAGCAGGAAAAAGCAAAAAATTTCAGAATTGCACCTTGCAATGTGGAGATATTACTGTTTGTGCATTTACAATATTCATTGATTTTTGCCATTGAAAAACATGTTTTTCATATACCAGAAATGTTTGAAGCTACTGACTGAATGAAAGGAGCTGGCATCTCACTCTCTTTGAATCTTCTTTATCATGCTAGGATTAACAGGAAAAAGCTAAAAATTTCAGAATTGCACCGTGCAATGTGGAGATATTACTGTTTGTGCATTTACAATATTCATTGATTTTTGCCATTGAAAAACATGTTTTTCATATACCAGAAATGTTTGAAGCTACTGACTGAATGAAAGGAGCTGGCATCTCACTCTCTTTGAATCTTCTTTATCATGCTAGGATTAGCAGGAAAAAGCAAAAAATTTCAGAATTGCACCTTGCAATGTGGAGATATTACTGTTTGTGCATTTACAATATTCATTCATTTTTGCCATTGAAAAACATGTTTTTCATATACCAGAAATGTTTGAAGCTACTGACTGAATGAAAGGAGCTGGCATCTCACTCTCTTTGAATCTTCTTTATCATGCTAGGATTAACAGGAAAAAGCAAAAAAATTCAGAATTGCACCTTGCAATGTGGAGATATTACTGTTTGTGCATTTACAATATTCATTGATTTTTGCCATTGAAAAACATGTTTTTCATATACCAGAAATGTTTGAAGCTACTGACTGAATGAAAGGAGCTGGCATCTCACTCTCTTTGAATCTTCCTTATCATGCTAGGATTAACAGGAAAAAGCTAAAAATTTCAGAATTGCACCGTGCAATGTGGAGATATTACTGTTTGTGCATTTACAATATTCATTGATTTTTGCCATTGAAAAACATGTTTTTCATATACCAGAAATGTTTGAAGCTACTGACTGAATGAAAGGAGCTGGCATCTCACTCTCTTTGAATCTTCTTTATCATGCTAGGATTAGCAGGAAAAAGCAAAAAATTTCAGAATTGCACCTTGCAATGTGGAGATATTACTGTTTGTGCATTTACAATATTCATTGATTTTTGCCATTGAAAAACATGTTTTTCATATACCAGAAATGTTTGAAGCTACTGACTGAATGAAAGGAGCTGGCATCTCACTCTCTTTGAATCTTCTTTATCATGCTAGGATTAACAGGAAAAAGCTAAAAATTTCAGAATTGCACCGTGCAATGTGGAGATATTACTGTTTGTGCATTTACAATATTCATTGATTTTTGCCATTGAAAAACATGTTTTTCATATACCAGAAATGTTTGAAGCTACTGACTGAATGAAAGGAGCTGGCATCTCACTCTCTTTGAATCTTCTTTATCATGCTAGGATTAGCAGGAAAAAGCAAAAAATTTCAGAATTGCACCTTGCAATGTGGAGATATTACTGTTTGTGCATTTACAATATTCATTGATTTTTGCCATTGAAAAACATGTTTTTCATATACCAGAAATGTTTGAAGCTACTGACTGAATGAAAGGAGCTGGCATCTCACTCTCTTTGAATCTTCTTTATCATGCTAGGATTAACAGGAAAAAGCTAAAAATTTCAGAATTGCACCGTGCAATGTGGAGATATTACTGTTTGTGCATTTACAATATTCATTGATTTTTGCCATTGAAAAACATGTTTTTCATATACCAGAAATGTTTGAAGCTACTGACTGAATGAAAGGAGCAGGCATCTCACTCTCTTTGAATCTTCTTTATCATGCTAGGATTAGCAGGAAAAAGCAAAAAATTTCAGAATTGCACCTTGCAATGTGGAGATATTACTGTTTGTGCATTTACAATATTCATTGATTTTTGCCATTGAAAAACATGTTTTTCATATACCAGAAATGTTTGAAGCTACTGACTGAATGAAAGGAGCTGGCATCTCACTCTCTTTGAATCTTCTTTATCATGCTAGGATTAACAGGAAAAAGCAAAAAATTTCAGAATTGCACCTTGCAATGTGGAGATATTACTGTTTGTGCATTTACAATATTCATTGATTTTTGCCATTGAAAAACATGTTTTTCATATACCAGAAATGTTTGAAGCTACTGACTGAATGAAAGGAGCTGGCATCTCACTCTCTTTGAATCTTCTTTATCATGCTAGGATTAGCAGGAAAAAGCAAAAAATTTCAGAATTGCACCTTGCAATGTGGAGATATTACTGTTTGTGCATTTACAATATTCATTGATTTTTGCCATTGAAAAACATGTTTTTCATATACCAGAAATGTTTGAAGCTACTGACTGAATGAAAGGAGCTGGCATCTCACTCTCTTTGAATCTTCTTTATCATGCTAGGATTAACAGGAAAAAGCTAAAAATTTCAGAATTGCACCGTGCAATGTGGAGATATTACTGTTTGTGCATTTACAATATTCATTGATTTTTGCCATTGAAAAACATGTTTTTCATATACCAGAAATGTTTGAAGCTACTGACTGAATGAAAGGAGCTGGCATCTCACTCTCTTTGAATCTTCTTTATCATGCTAGGATTAGCAGGAAAAAGCAAAAAATTTCAGAATTGCACCTTGCAATGTGGAGATATTACTGTTTGTGCATTTACAATATTCATTGATTTTTGCCATTGAAAAACATGTTTTTCATATACCAGAAATGTTTGAAGCTACTGACTGAATGAAAGGAGCTGGCATCTCACTCTCTTTGAATCTTCTTTATCATGCTAGGATTAACAGGAAAAAGCTAAAAATTTCAGAATTGCACCGTGCAATGTGGAGATATTACTGTTTGTGCATTTACAATATTCATTGATTTTTGCCATTGAAAAACATGTTTTTCATATACCAGAAATGTTTGAAGCTACTGACTGAATGAAAGGAGCTGGCATCTCACTCTCTTTGAATCTTCTTTATCATGCTAGGATTAGCAGGAAAAAGCAAAAAATTTCAGAATTTCACCTTGCAATGTGGAGATATTACTGTTTGTGCATTTACAATATTCATTGATTTTTGCCATTGAAAAACATGTTTTTCATATACCAGAAATGTTTGAAGCTACTGACTGAATGAAAGGAGCTGGCATCTCACTCTCTTTGAATCTTCTTTATCATGCTAGGATTAACAGGAAAAAGCAAAAAATTTCAGAATTGCACCTTGCAATGTGGAGATATTACTGTTTGTGCATTTACAATATTCATTGATTTTTGCCATTGAAAAACATGTTTTTCATATACCAGAAATGTTTGAAGCTACTGACTGAATGAAAGGAGCTGGCATCTCACTCTCTTTGAATCTTCTTTATCATGCTAGGATTAGCAGGAAAAAGCAAAAAATTTCAGAATTGCACCTTGCAATGTGGAGATATTACTGTTTGTGCATTTACAATATTCATTGATTTTTGCCATTGAAAAACATGTTTTTCATATACCAGAAATGTTTGAAGCTACTGACTGAATGAAAGGAGCTGGCATCTCACTCTCTTTGAATCTTCCTTATCATGCTAGGATTAACAGGAAAAAGCTAAAAATTTCAGAATTGCACCGTGCAATGTGGAGATATTACTGTTTGTGCATTTACAATATTCATTGATTTTTGCCATTGAAAAACATGTTTTTCATATACCAGAAATGTTTGAAGCTACTGACTGAATGAAAGGAGCTGGCATCTCACTCTCTTTGAATCTTCTTTATCATGCTAGGATTAGCAGGAAAAAGCAAAAAATTTCAGAATTGCACCTTGCAATGTGGAGATATTACTGTTTGTGCATTTACAATATTCATTGATTTTTGCCATTGAAAAACATGTTTTTCATATACCAGAAATGTTTGAAGCTACTGACTGAATGAAAGGAGCTGGCATCTCACTCTCTTTGAATCTTCTTTATCATGCTAGGATTAACAGGAAAAAGCTAAAAATTTCAGAATTGCACCGTGCAATGTGGAGATATTACTGTTTGTGCATTTACAATATTCATTGATTTTTGCCATTGAAAAACATGTTTTTCATATACCAGAAATGTTTGAAGCTACTGACTGAATGAAAGGAGCTGGCATCTCACTCTCTTTGAATCTTCTTTATCATGCTAGGATTAGCAGGAAAAAGCAAAAAATTTCAGAATTGCACCTTGCAATGTGGAGATATTACTGTTTGTGCATTTACAATATTCATTGATTTTTGCCATTGAAAAACATGTTTTTCATATACCAGAAATGTTTGAAGCTACTGACTGAATGAAAGGAGCTGGCATCTCACTCTCTTTGAATCTTCTTTATCATGCTAGGATTAACAGGAAAAAGCTAAAAATTTCAGAATTGCACCGTGCAATGTGGAGATATTACTGTTTGTGCATTTACAATATTCATTGATTTTTGCCATTGAAAAACATGTTTTTCATATACCAGAAATGTTTGAAGCTACTGACTGAATGAAAGGAGCTGGCATCTCACTCTCTTTGAATCTTCTTTATCATGCTAGGATTAGCAGGAAAAAGCAAAAAATTTCAGAATTGCACCTTGCAATGTGGAGATATTACTGTTTGTGCATTTACAATATTCATTGATTTTTGCCATTGAAAAACATGTTTTTCATATACCAGAAATGTTTGAAGCTACTGACTGAATGAAAGGAGCTGGCATCTCACTCTCTTTGAATCTTCTTTATCATGCTAGGATTAACAGGAAAAAGCAAAAAATTTCAGAATTGCACCTTGCAATGTGGAGATATTACTGTTTGTGCATTTACAATATTCATTGATTTTTGCCATTGAAAAACATGTTTTTCATATACCAGAAATGTTTGAAGCTACTGACTGAATGAAAGGAGCTGGCATCTCACTCTCTTTGAATCTTCTTTATCATGCTAGGATTAACAGGAAAAAGCAAAAAATTTCAGAATTGCACCTTGCAATGTGGAGATATTACTGTTTGTGCATTTACAATATTCATTGATTTTTGCCATTGAAAAACATGTTTTTCATATACCAGAAATGTTTGAAGCTACTGACTGAATGAAAGGAGCTGGCATCTCACTCTCTTTGAATCTTCTTTATCATGCTAGGATTAACAGGAAAAAGCTAAAAATTTCAGAATTGCACCGTGCAATGTGGAGATATTACTGTTTGTGCATTTACAATATTCATTGATTTTTGCCATTGAAAAACATGTTTTTCATATACCAGAAATGTTTGAAGCTACTGACTGAATGAAAGGAGCTGGCATCTCACTCTCTTTGAATCTTCTTTATCATGCTAGGATTAGCAGGAAAAAGCAAAAAATTTCAGAATTTCACCTTGCAATGTGGAGATATTACTGTTTGTGCATTTACAATATTCATTGATTTTTGCCATTGAAAAACATGTTTTTCATATACCAGAAATGTTTGAAGCTACTGACTGAATGAAAGGAGCTGGCATCTCACTCTCTTTGAATCTTCTTTATCATGCTAGGATTAGCAGGAAAAAGCAAAAAATTTCAGAATTTCACCTTGCAATGTGGAGATATTACTTTTTGTGCATTTACAATATTCATTGATTTTTGCCATTGAAAAACATGTTTTTCATATACCAGAAATGTTTGAAGCTACTGACTGAATGAAAGGAGCTGGCATCTCGCTCTCTTTGAATCTTCTTTATCATGCTAGGATTAACAGGAAAAAGCAAAAAATTTCAGAATTGCACCTTGCAATGTGGAGATATTACTGTTTGTGCATTTACAATATTCATTGATTTTTGCCATTGAAAAACATGTTTTTCATATACCAGAAATGTTTGAAGCTACTGACTGAATGAAAGGAGCTGGCATCTCACTCTCTTTGAATCTTCTTTATTATGCTAGGATTAACAGGAAAAAGCAAAAAATTTCAGAATTGCACCTTGCAATGTGGAGATATTACTGTTTGTGCATTTACAATATTCATTGATTTTTGCCATTGAAAAACATGTTTTTCATATACCAGAAATGTTTGAAGCTACTGACTGAATGAAAGGAGCTGGCATCTCACTCTCTTTGAATCTTCTTTATCATGCTAACATTAACAGGAAAAAGCAAAAAATTTCAGAATTGCACCTTGCAATGTGGAGATATTACTGTTTGTGCATTTACAATATTCATTGATTTTTGCCATTGAAAAACATGTTTTTCATATACCAGAAATGTTTGAAGCTACTGACTGAATGAAAGGAGCTGGCATCTCACTCTCTTTGAATCTTCTTTATCATGCTAGGATTAACAGGAAAAAGCTAAAAATTTCAGAATTGCACCGTGCAATGTGGAGATATTACTGTTTGTGCATTTACAATATTCATTGATTTTTGCCATTGAAAAACATGTTTTTCATATACCAGAAATGTTTGAAGCTACTGACTGAATGAAAGGAGCTGGCATCTCACTCTCTTTGAATCTTCATCATGCTAGGATTAGCAGGAAAAAGCAAAAAATTTCAGAATTGCACCTTGCAATGTGGAGATATTACTGTTTGTGCATTTACAATATTCATTGATTTTTGCCATTGAAAAACATGTTTTTCATATACCAGAAATGTTTGAAGCTACTGACTGAATGAAAGGAGCTGGCATCTCACTCTCTTTGAATCTTCTTTATCATGCTAGGATTAACAGGAAAAAGCAAAAAATTTCAGAATTGCACCTTGCAATGTGGAGATATTACTGTTTGTGCATTTACAATATTCATTGATTTTTGCCATTGAAAAACATGTTTTTCATATACCAGAAATGTTTGAAGCTACTGACTGAATGAAAGGAGCTGGCATCTCACTCTCTTTGAATCTTCTTTATCATGCTAGGATTAACAGGAAAAAGCTAAAAATTTCAGAATTGCACCGAGCAATGTGGAGATATTACTGTTTGTGCATTTACAATATTCATTGATTTTTGCCATTGAAAAACATGTTTTTCATATACCAGAAATGTTTGAAGCTACTGACTGAATGAAAGGAGCTGGCATCTCACTCTCTTTGAATCTTCTTTATCATGCTAGGATTAGCAGGAAAAAGCAAAAAATTTCAGAATTGCACCTTGCAATGTGGAGATATTACTGTTTGTGCATTTACAATATTCATTGATTTTTGCCATTGAAAAACATGTTTTTCATATACCAGAAATGTTTGAAGCTACTGACTGAATGAAAGGAGCTGGCATCTCACTCTCTTTGAATCTTCTTTATCATGCTAGGATTAACAGGAAAAAGCTAAAAATTTCAGAATTGCACCGTGCAATGTGGAGATATTACTGTTTGTGCATTTACAATATTCATTGATTTTTGCCATTGAAAAACATGTTTTTCATATACCAGAAATGTTTGAAGCTACTGACTGAATGAAAGGAGCTGGCATCTCACTCTCTTTGAATCTTCTTTATCATGCTAGGATTAGCAGGAAAAAGCAAAAAATTTCAGAATTGCACCTTGCAATGTGGAGATATTACTGTTTGTGCATTTACAATATTCATTCATTTTTGCCATTGAAAAACATGTTTTTCATATACCAGAAATGTTTGAAGCTACTGACTGAATGAAAGGAGCTGGCATCTCACTCTCTTTGAATCTTCTTTATCATGCTAGGATTAACAGGAAAAAGCAAAAAAATTCAGAATTGCACCTTGCAATGTGGAGATATTACTGTTTGTGCATTTACAATATTCATTGATTTTTGCCATTGAAAAACATGTTTTTCATATACCAGAAATGTTTGAAGCTACTGACTGAATGAAAGGAGCTGGCATCTCACTCTCTTTGAATCTTCCTTATCATGCTAGGATTAACAGGAAAAAGCTAAAAATTTCAGAATTGCACCGTGCAATGTGGAGATATTACTGTTTGTGCATTTACAATATTCATTGATTTTTGCCATTGAAAAACATGTTTTTCATATACCAGAAATGTTTGAAGCTACTGACTGAATGAAAGGAGCTGGCATCTCACTCTCTTTGAATCTTCTTTATCATGCTAGGATTAGCAGGAAAAAGCAAAAAATTTCAGAATTGCACCTTGCAATGTGGAGATATTACTGTTTGTGCATTTACAATATTCATTGATTTTTGCCATTGAAAAACATGTTTTTCATATACCAGAAATGTTTGAAGCTACTGACTGAATGAAAGGAGCTGGCATCTCACTCTCTTTGAATCTTCTTTATCATGCTAGGATTAACAGGAAAAAGCTAAAAATTTCAGAATTGCACCGTGCAATGTGGAGATATTACTGTTTGTGCATTTACAATATTCATTGATTTTTGCCATTGAAAAACATGTTTTTCATATACCAGAAATGTTTGAAGCTACTGACTGAATGAAAGGAGCTGGCATCTCACTCTCTTTGAATCTTCTTTATCATGCTAGGATTAGCAGGAAAAAGCAAAAAATTTCAGAATTGCACCTTGCAATGTGGAGATATTACTGTTTGTGCATTTACAATATTCATTGATTTTTGCCATTGAAAAACATGTTTTTCATATACCAGAAATGTTTGAAGCTACTGACTGAATGAAAGGAGCTGGCATCTCACTCTCTTTGAATCTTCTTTATCATGCTAGGATTAACAGGAAAAAGCTAAAAATTTCAGAATTGCACCGTGCAATGTGGAGATATTACTGTTTGTGCATTTACAATATTCATTGATTTTTGCCATTGAAAAACATGTTTTTCATATACCAGAAATGTTTGAAGCTACTGACTGAATGAAAGGAGCAGGCATCTCACTCTCTTTGAATCTTCTTTATCATGCTAGGATTAGCAGGAAAAAGCAAAAAATTTCAGAATTGCACCTTGCAATGTGGAGATATTACTGTTTGTGCATTTACAATATTCATTGATTTTTGCCATTGAAAAACATGTTTTTCATATACCAGAAATGTTTGAAGCTACTGACTGAATGAAAGGAGCTGGCATCTCACTCTCTTTGAATCTTCTTTATCATGCTAGGATTAACAGGAAAAAGCAAAAAATTTCAGAATTGCACCTTGCAATGTGGAGATATTACTGTTTGTGCATTTACAATATTCATTGATTTTTGCCATTGAAAAACATGTTTTTCATATACCAGAAATGTTTGAAGCTACTGACTGAATGAAAGGAGCTGGCATCTCACTCTCTTTGAATCTTCTTTATCATGCTAGGATTAACAGGAAAAAGCAAAAAATTTCAGAATTGCACCTTGCAATGTGGAGATATTACTGTTTGTGCATTTACAATATTCATTGATTTTTGCCATTGAAAAACATGTTTTTCATATACCAGAAATGTTTGAAGCTACTGACTGAATGAAAGGAGCTGGCATCTCACTCTCTTTGAATCTTCTTTATCATGCTAGGATTAACAGGAAAAAGCTAAAAATTTCAGAATTGCACCGTGCAATGTGGAGATATTACTGTTTGTGCATTTACAATATTCATTGATTTTTGCCATTGAAAAACATGTTTTTCATATACCAGAAATGTTTGAAGCTACTGACTGAATGAAAGGAGCTGGCATCTCACTCTCTTTGAATCTTCTTTATCATGCTAGGATTAGCAGGAAAAAGCAAAAAATTTCAGAATTTCACCTTGCAATGTGGAGATATTACTGTTTGTGCATTTACAATATTCATTGATTTTTGCCATTGAAAAACATGTTTTTCATATACCAGAAATGTTTGAAGCTACTGACTGAATGAAAGGAGCTGGCATCTCACTCTCTTTGAATCTTCTTTATCATGCTAGGATTAACAGGAAAAAGCAAAAAATTTCAGAATTGCACCTTGCAATGTGGAGATATTACTGTTTGTGCATTTACAATATTCATTGATTTTTGCCATTGAAAAACATGTTTTTCATATACCAGAAATGTTTGAAGCTACTGAATGAATGAAAGGAGCTGGCATCTCACTCTCTTTGAATCTTCTTTATTATGCTAGGATTAACAGGAAAAAGCAAAAAATTTCAGAATTGCACCTTGCAATGTGGAGATATTACTGTTTGTGCATTTACAATATTCATTGATTTTTGCCATTGAAAAACATGTTTTTCATATACCAGAAATGTTTGAAGCTACTGACTGAATGAAAGGAGCTGGCATCTCACTCTCTTTGAATCTTCTTTATCATGCTAGGATTAACAGGAAAAAGCAAAAAATTTCAGAATTGCACCTTGCAATGTGGAGATATTACTGTTTGTGCATTTACAATATTCATTGATTTTTGCCATTGAAAAACATGTTTTTCATATACCAGAAATGTTTGAAGCTACTGACTGAATGAAAGGAGCTGGCATCTCACTCTCTTTGAATCTTCTTTATCATGCCAGGATTAACAGGAAAAAGCTAAAAATTTCAGAATTGCACCGTGCAATGTGGAGATATTACTGTTTGTACATTTACAATATTCATTGATTTTTGCCATTGAAAAACATGTTTTTCATATACCAGAAATGTTTGAAGCTACTGACTGAATGAAAGGAGCTGGCATCTCACTCTCTTTGAATCTTCATCATGCTAGGATTAGCAGGAAAAAGCAAAAAATTTCAGAATTGCACCTTGCAATGTGGAGATATTACTGTTTGTGCATTTACAATATTCATTGATTTTTGCCATTGAAAAACATGTTTTTCATATACCAGAAATGTTTGAAGCTACTGACTGAATGAAAGGAGCTGGCATCTCACTCTCTTTGAATCTTCTTTATCATGCTAGGATTAACAGGAAAAAGCAAAAAATTTCAGAATTGCACCTTGCAATGTGGAGATATTACTGTTTGTGCATTTACAATATTCATTGATTTTTGCCATTGAAAAACATGTTTTTCATATACCAGAAATGTTTGAAGCTACTGACTGAATGAAAGGAGCTGGCATCTCACTCTCTTTGAATCTTCTTTATCATGCTAGGATTAACAGGAAAAAGCTAAAAATTTCAGAATTGCACCGAGCAATGTGGAGATATTACTGTTTGTGCATTTACAATATTCATTGATTTTTGCCATTGAAAAACATGTTTTTCATATACCAGAAATGTTTGAAGCTACTGACTGAATGAAAGGAGCTGGCATCTCACTCTCTTTGAATCTTCTTTATCATGCTAGGATTAGCAGGAAAAAGCAAAAAATTTCAGAATTGCACCTTGCAATGTGGAGATATTACTGTTTGTGCATTTACAATATTCATTGATTTTTGCCATTGAAAAACATGTTTTTCATATACCAGAAATGTTTGAAGCTACTGACTGAATGAAAGGAGCTGGCATCTCACTCTCTTTGAATCTTCTTTATCATGCTAGGATTAACAGGAAAAAGCTAAAAATTTCAGAATTGCACCGTGCAATGTGGAGATATTACTGTTTGTGCATTTACAATATTCATTGATTTTTGCCATTGAAAAACATGTTTTTCATATACCAGAAATGTTTGAAGCTACTGACTGAATGAAAGGAGCTGGCATCTCACTCTCTTTGAATCTTCTTTATCATGCTAGGATTAGCAGGAAAAAGCAAAAAATTTCAGAATTGCACCTTGCAATGTGGAGATATTACTGTTTGTGCATTTACAATATTCATTCATTTTTGCCATTGAAAAACATGTTTTTCATATACCAGAAATGTTTGAAGCTACTGACTGAATGAAAGGAGCTGGCATCTCACTCTCTTTGAATCTTCTTTATCATGCTAGGATTAACAGGAAAAAGCAAAAAAATTCAGAATTGCACCTTGCAATGTGGAGATATTACTGTTTGTGCATTTACAATATTCATTGATTTTTGCCATTGAAAAACATGTTTTTCATATACCAGAAATGTTTGAAGCTACTGACTGAATGAAAGGAGCTGGCATCTCACTCTCTTTGAATCTTCCTTATCATGCTAGGATTAACAGGAAAAAGCTAAAAATTTCAGAATTGCACCGTGCAATGTGGAGATATTACTGTTTGTGCATTTACAATATTCATTGATTTTTGCCATTGAAAAACATGTTTTTCATATACCAGAAATGTTTGAAGCTACTGACTGAATGAAAGGAGCTGGCATCTCACTCTCTTTGAATCTTCTTTATCATGCTAGGATTAGCAGGAAAAAGCAAAAAATTTCAGAATTGCACCTTGCAATGTGGAGATATTACTGTTTGTGCATTTACAATATTCATTGATTTTTGCCATTGAAAAACATGTTTTTCATATACCAGAAATGTTTGAAGCTACTGACTGAATGAAAGGAGCTGGCATCTCACTCTCTTTGAATCTTCTTTATCATGCTAGGATTAACAGGAAAAAGCTAAAAATTTCAGAATTGCACCGTGCAATGTGGAGATATTACTGTTTGTGCATTTACAATATTCATTGATTTTTGCCATTGAAAAACATGTTTTTCATATACCAGAAATGTTTGAAGCTACTGACTGAATGAAAGGAGCTGGCATCTCACTCTCTTTGAATCTTCTTTATCATGCTAGGATTAGCAGGAAAAAGCAAAAAATTTCAGAATTGCACCTTGCAATGTGGAGATATTACTGTTTGTGCATTTACAATATTCATTGATTTTTGCCATTGAAAAACATGTTTTTCATATACCAGAAATGTTTGAAGCTACTGACTGAATGAAAGGAGCTGGCATCTCACTCTCTTTGAATCTTCTTTATCATGCTAGGATTAACAGGAAAAAGCTAAAAATTTCAGAATTGCACCGTGCAATGTGGAGATATTACTGTTTGTGCATTTACAATATTCATTGATTTTTGCCATTGAAAAACATGTTTTTCATATACCAGAAATGTTTGAAGCTACTGACTGAATGAAAGGAGCAGGCATCTCACTCTCTTTGAATCTTCTTTATCATGCTAGGATTAGCAGGAAAAAGCAAAAAATTTCAGAATTGCACCTTGCAATGTGGAGATATTACTGTTTGTGCATTTACAATATTCATTGATTTTTGCCATTGAAAAACATGTTTTTCATATACCAGAAATGTTTGAAGCTACTGACTGAATGAAAGGAGCTGGCATCTCACTCTCTTTGAATCTTCTTTATCATGCTAGGATTAACAGGAAAAAGCAAAAAATTTCAGAATTGCACCTTGCAATGTGGAGATATTACTGTTTGTGCATTTACAATATTCATTGATTTTTGCCATTGAAAAACATGTTTTTCATATACCAGAAATGTTTGAAGCTACTGACTGAATGAAAGGAGCTGGCATCTCACTCTCTTTGAATCTTCTTTATCATGCTAGGATTAACAGGAAAAAGCAAAAAATTTCAGAATTGCACCTTGCAATGTGGAGATATTACTGTTTGTGCATTTACAATATTCATTGATTTTTGCCATTGAAAAACATGTTTTTCATATACCAGAAATGTTTGAAGCTACTGACTGAATGAAAGGAGCTGGCATCTCACTCTCTTTGAATCTTCTTTATCATGCTAGGATTAACAGGAAAAAGCTAAAAATTTCAGAATTGCACCGTGCAATGTGGAGATATTACTGTTTGTGCATTTACAATATTCATTGATTTTTGCCATTGAAAAACATGTTTTTCATATACCAGAAATGTTTGAAGCTACTGAATGAATGAAAGGAGCTGGCATCTCACTCTCTTTGAATCTTCTTTATTATGCTAGGATTAACAGGAAAAAGCAAAAAATTTCAGAATTGCACCTTGCAATGTGGAGATATTACTGTTTGTGCATTTACAATATTCATTGATTTTTGCCATTGAAAAACATGTTTTTCATATACCAGAAATGTTTGAAGCTACTGACTGAATGAAAGGAGCTGGCATCTCACTCTCTTTGAATCTTCTTTATCATGCTAGGATTAACAGGAAAAAGCAAAAAATTTCAGAATTGCACCTTGCAATGTGGAGATATTACTGTTTGTGCATTTACAATATTCATTGATTTTTGCCATTGAAAAACATGTTTTTCATATACCAGAAATGTTTGAAGCTACTGACTGAATGAAAGGAGCTGGCATCTCACTCTCTTTGAATCTTCTTTATCATGCCAGGATTAACAGGAAAAAGCTAAAAATTTCAGAATTGCACCGTGCAATGTGGAGATATTACTGTTTGTACATTTACAATATTCATTGATTTTTGCCATTGAAAAACATGTTTTTCATATACCAGAAATGTTTGAAGCTACTGACTGAATGAAAGGAGCTGGCATCTCACTCTCTTTGAATCTTCATCATGCTAGGATTAGCAGGAAAAAGCAAAAAATTTCAGAATTGCACCTTGCAATGTGGAGATATTACTGTTTGTGCATTTACAATATTCATTGATTTTTGCCATTGAAAAACATGTTTTTCATATACCAGAAATGTTTGAAGCTACTGACTGAATGAAAGGAGCTGGCATCTCACTCTCTTTGAATCTTCTTTATCATGCTAGGATTAACAGGAAAAAGCAAAAAATTTCAGAATTGCACCTTGCAATGTGGAGATATTACTGTTTGTGCATTTACAATATTCATTGATTTTTGCCATTGAAAAACATGTTTTTCATATACCAGAAATGTTTGAAGCTACTGACTGAATGAAAGGAGCTGGCATCTCACTCTCTTTGAATCTTCTTTATCATGCTAGGATTAACAGGAAAAAGCTAAAAATTTCAGAATTGCACCGAGCAATGTGGAGATATTACTGTTTGTGCATTTACAATATTCATTGATTTTTGCCATTGAAAAACATGTTTTTCATATACCAGAAATGTTTGAAGCTACTGACTGAATGAAAGGAGCTGGCATCTCACTCTCTTTGAATCTTCTTTATCATGCTAGGATTAGCAGGAAAAAGCAAAAAATTTCAGAATTGCACCTTGCAATGTGGAGATATTACTGTTTGTGCATTTACAATATTCATTGATTTTTGCCATTGAAAAACATGTTTTTCATATACCAGAAATGTTTGAAGCTACTGACTGAATGAAAGGAGCTGGCATCTCACTCTCTTTGAATCTTCTTTATCATGCTAGGATTAACAGGAAAAAGCTAAAAATTTCAGAATTGCACCGTGCAATGTGGAGATATTACTGTTTGTGCATTTACAATATTCATTGATTTTTGCCATTGAAAAACATGTTTTTCATATACCAGAAATGTTTGAAGCTACTGACTGAATGAAAGGAGCTGGCATCTCACTCTCTTTGAATCTTCTTTATCATGCTAGGATTAGCAGGAAAAAGCAAAAAATTTCAGAATTGCACCTTGCAATGTGGAGATATTACTGTTTGTGCATTTACAATATTCATTCATTTTTGCCATTGAAAAACATGTTTTTCATATACCAGAAATGTTTGAAGCTACTGACTGAATGAAAGGAGCTGGCATCTCACTCTCTTTGAATCTTCTTTATCATGCTAGGATTAACAGGAAAAAGCAAAAAAATTCAGAATTGCACCTTGCAATGTGGAGATATTACTGTTTGTGCATTTACAATATTCATTGATTTTTGCCATTGAAAAACATGTTTTTCATATACCAGAAATGTTTGAAGCTACTGACTGAATGAAAGGAGCTGGCATCTCACTCTCTTTGAATCTTCCTTATCATGCTAGGATTAACAGGAAAAAGCTAAAAATTTCAGAATTGCACCGTGCAATGTGGAGATATTACTGTTTGTGCATTTACAATATTCATTGATTTTTGCCATTGAAAAACATGTTTTTCATATACCAGAAATGTTTGAAGCTACTGACTGAATGAAAGGAGCTGGCATCTCACTCTGAATCTTCTTTATCATGCTAGGATTAGCAGGAAAAAGCAAAAAATTTCAGAATTGCACCTTGCAATGTGGAGATATTACTGTTTGTGCATTTACAATATTCATTGATTTTTGCCATTGAAAAACATGTTTTTCATATACCAGAAATGTTTGAAGCTACTGACTGAATGAAAGGAGCTGGCATCTCACTCTCTTTGAATCTTCTTTATCATGCTAGGATTAACAGGAAAAAGCTAAAAATTTCAGAATTGCACCGTGCAATGTGGAGATATTACTGTTTGTGCATTTACAATATTCATTGATTTTTGCCATTGAAAAACATGTTTTTCATATACCAGAAATGTTTGAAGCTACTGACTGAATGAAAGGAGCTGGCATCTCACTCTCTTTGAATCTTCTTTATCATGCTAGGATTAGCAGGAAAAAGCAAAAAATTTCAGAATTGCACCTTGCAATGTGGAGATATTACTGTTTGTGCATTTACAATATTCATTGATTTTTGCCATTGAAAAACATGTTTTTCATATACCAGAAATGTTTGAAGCTACTGACTGAATGAAAGGAGCTGGCATCTCACTCTCTTTGAATCTTCTTTATCATGCTAGGATTAACAGGAAAAAGCTAAAAATTTCAGAATTGCACCGTGCAATGTGGAGATATTACTGTTTGTGCATTTACAATATTCATTGATTTTTGCCATTGAAAAACATGTTTTTCATATACCAGAAATGTTTGAAGCTACTGACTGAATGAAAGGAGCAGGCATCTCACTCTCTTTGAATCTTCTTTATCATGCTAGGATTAGCAGGAAAAAGCAAAAAATTTCAGAATTGCACCTTGCAATGTGGAGATATTACTGTTTGTGCATTTACAATATTCATTGATTTTTGCCATTGAAAAACATGTTTTTCATATACCAGAAATGTTTGAAGCTACTGACTGAATGAAAGGAGCTGGCATCTCACTCTCTTTGAATCTTCTTTATCATGCTAGGATTAACAGGAAAAAGCAAAAAATTTCAGAATTGCACCTTGCAATGTGGAGATATTACTGTTTGTGCATTTACAATATTCATTGATTTTTGCCATTGAAAAACATGTTTTTCATATACCAGAAATGTTTGAAGCTACTGACTGAATGAAAGGAGCTGGCATCTCACTCTCTTTGAATCTTCTTTATCATGCTAGGATTAACAGGAAAAAGCAAAAAATTTCAGAATTGCACCTTGCAATGTGGAGATATTACTGTTTGTGCATTTACAATATTCATTGATTTTTGCCATTGAAAAACGTTTTTCATATACCAGAAATGTTTGAAGCTACTGACTGAATGAAAGGAGCTGGCATCTCACTCTCTTTGAATCTTCTTTATCATGCTAGGATTAACAGGAAAAAGCTAAAAATTTCAGAATTGCACCGTGCAATGTGGAGATATTACTGTTTGTGCATTTACAATATTCATTGATTTTTGCCATTGAAAAACATGTTTTTCATATACCAGAAATGTTTGAAGCTACTGACTGAATGAAAGGAGCTGGCATCTCACTCTCTTTGAATCTTCTTTATCATGCTAGGATTAGCAGGAAAAAGCAAAAAATTTCAGAATTTCACCTTGCAATGTGGAGATATTACTGTTTGTGCATTTACAATATTCATTGATTTTTGCCATTGAAAAACATGTTTTTCATATACCAGAAATGTTTGAAGCTACTGACTGAATGAAAGGAGCTGGCATCTCACTCTCTTTGAATCTTCTTTATCATGCTAGGATTAACAGGAAAAAGCAAAAAATTTCAGAATTGCACCTTGCAATGTGGAGATATTACTGTTTGTGCATTTACAATATTCATTGATTTTTGCCATTGAAAAACATGTTTTTCATATACCAGAAATGTTTGAAGCTACTGAATGAATGAAAGGAGCTGGCATCTCACTCTCTTTGAATCTTCTTTATTATGCTAGGATTAACAGGAAAAAGCAAAAAATTTCAGAATTGCACCTTGCAATGTGGAGATATTACTGTTTGTGCATTTACAATATTCATTGATTTTTGCCATTGAAAAACATGTTTTTCATATACCAGAAATGTTTGAAGCTACTGACTGAATGAAAGGAGCTGGCATCTCACTCTCTTTGAATCTTCTTTATCATGCTAGGATTAACAGGAAAAAGCAAAAAATTTCAGAATTGCACCTTGCAATGTGGAGATATTACTGTTTGTGCATTTACAATATTCATTGATTTTTGCCATTGAAAAACATGTTTTTCATATACCAGAAATGTTTGAAGCTACTGACTGAATGAAAGGAGCTGGCATCTCACTCTCTTTGAATCTTCTTTATCATGCCAGGATTAACAGGAAAAAGCTAAAAATTTCAGAATTGCACCGTGCAATGTGGAGATATTACTGTTTGTACATTTACAATATTCATTGATTTTTGCCATTGAAAAACATGTTTTTCATATACCAGAAATGTTTGAAGCTACTGACTGAATGAAAGGAGCTGGCATCTCACTCTCTTTGAATCTTCATCATGCTAGGATTAGCAGGAAAAAGCAAAAAATTTCAGAATTGCACCTTGCAATGTGGAGATATTACTGTTTGTGCATTTACAATATTCATTGATTTTTGCCATTGAAAAACATGTTTTTCATATACCAGAAATGTTTGAAGCTACTGACTGAATGAAAGGAGCTGGCATCTCACTCTCTTTGAATCTTCTTTATCATGCTAGGATTAACAGGAAAAAGCAAAAAATTTCAGAATTGCACCTTGCAATGTGGAGATATTACTGTTTGTGCATTTACAATATTCATTGATTTTTGCCATTGAAAAACATGTTTTTCATATACCAGAAATGTTTGAAGCTACTGACTGAATGAAAGGAGCTGGCATCTCACTCTCTTTGAATCTTCTTTATCATGCTAGGATTAACAGGAAAAAGCTAAAAATTTCAGAATTGCACCGAGCAATGTGGAGATATTACTGTTTGTGCATTTACAATATTCATTGATTTTTGCCATTGAAAAACATGTTTTTCATATACCAGAAATGTTTGAAGCTACTGACTGAATGAAAGGAGCTGGCATCTCACTCTCTTTGAATCTTCTTTATCATGCTAGGATTAGCAGGAAAAAGCAAAAAATTTCAGAATTGCACCTTGCAATGTGGAGATATTACTGTTTGTGCATTTACAATATTCATTGATTTTTGCCATTGAAAAACATGTTTTTCATATACCAGAAATGTTTGAAGCTACTGACTGAATGAAAGGAGCTGGCATCTCACTCTCTTTGAATCTTCTTTATCATGCTAGGATTAACAGGAAAAAGCTAAAAATTTCAGAATTGCACCGTGCAATGTGGAGATATTACTGTTTGTGCATTTACAATATTCATTGATTTTTGCCATTGAAAAACATGTTTTTCATATACCAGAAATGTTTGAAGCTACTGACTGAATGAAAGGAGCTGGCATCTCACTCTCTTTGAATCTTCTTTATCATGCTAGGATTAGCAGGAAAAAGCAAAAAATTTCAGAATTGCACCTTGCAATGTGGAGATATTACTGTTTGTGCATTTACAATATTCATTCATTTTTGCCATTGAAAAACATGTTTTTCATATACCAGAAATGTTTGAAGCTACTGACTGAATGAAAGGAGCTGGCATCTCACTCTCTTTGAATCTTCTTTATCATGCTAGGATTAACAGGAAAAAGCAAAAAAATTCAGAATTGCACCTTGCAATGTGGAGATATTACTGTTTGTGCATTTACAATATTCATTGATTTTTGCCATTGAAAAACATGTTTTTCATATACCAGAAATGTTTGAAGCTACTGACTGAATGAAAGGAGCTGGCATCTCACTCTCTTTGAATCTTCCTTATCATGCTAGGATTAACAGGAAAAAGCTAAAAATTTCAGAATTGCACCGTGCAATGTGGAGATATTACTGTTTGTGCATTTACAATATTCATTGATTTTTGCCATTGAAAAACATGTTTTTCATATACCAGAAATGTTTGAAGCTACTGACTGAATGAAAGGAGCTGGCATCTCACTCTCTTTGAATCTTCTTTATCATGCTAGGATTAGCAGGAAAAAGCAAAAAATTTCAGAATTGCACCTTGCAATGTGGAGATATTACTGTTTGTGCATTTACAATATTCATTGATTTTTGCCATTGAAAAACATGTTTTTCATATACCAGAAATGTTTGAAGCTACTGACTGAATGAAAGGAGCTGGCATCTCACTCTCTTTGAATCTTCTTTATCATGCTAGGATTAACAGGAAAAAGCTAAAAATTTCAGAATTGCACCGTGCAATGTGGAGATATTACTGTTTGTGCATTTACAATATTCATTGATTTTTGCCATTGAAAAACATGTTTTTCATATACCAGAAATGTTTGAAGCTACTGACTGAATGAAAGGAGCTGGCATCTCACTCTCTTTGAATCTTCTTTATCATGCTAGGATTAGCAGGAAAAAGCAAAAAATTTCAGAATTGCACCTTGCAATGTGGAGATATTACTGTTTGTGCATTTACAATATTCATTGATTTTTGCCATTGAAAAACATGTTTTTCATATACCAGAAATGTTTGAAGCTACTGACTGAATGAAAGGAGCTGGCATCTCACTCTGAATCTTCTTTATCATGCTAGGATTAACAGGAAAAAGCTAAAAATTTCAGAATTGCACCGTGCAATGTGGAGATATTACTGTTTGTGCATTTACAATATTCATTGATTTTTGCCATTGAAAAACATGTTTTTCATATACCAGAAATGTTTGAAGCTACTGACTGAATGAAAGGAGCTGGCATCTCACTCTCTTTGAATCTTCTTTATCATGCTAGGATTAGCAGGAAAAAGCAAAAAATTTCAGAATTGCACCTTGCAATGTGGAGATATTACTGTTTGTGCATTTACAATATTCATTGATTTTTGCCATTGAAAAACATGTTTTTCATATACCAGAAATGTTTGAAGCTACTGACTGAATGAAAGGAGCTGGCATCTCACTCTCTTTGAATCTTCTTTATCATGCTAGGATTAACAGGAAAAAGCAAAAAATTTCAGAATTGCACCTTGCAAAGTGGAGATATTACTGTTTGTGCATTTACAATATTCATTGATTTTTGCCATTGAAAAACATGTTTTTCATATACCAGAAATGTTTGAAGCTACTGACTGAATGAAAGGAGCTGGCATCTCACTCTCTTTGAATCTTCTTTATCATGCTAGGATTAACAGGAAAAAGCAAAAAATTTCAGAATTGCACCTTGCAATGTGGAGATATTACTGTTTGTGCATTTACAATATTCATTGATTTTTGCCATTGAAAAACATGTTTTTCATATACCAGAAATGTTTGAAGCTACTGACTGAATGAAAGGAGCTGGCATCTCACTCTCTTTGAATCTTCTTTATCATGCTAGGATTAACAGGAAAAAGCTAAAAATTTCAGAATTGCACCGTGCAATGTGGAGATATTACTGTTTGTGCATTTACAATATTCATTGATTTTTGCCATTGAAAAACATGTTTTTCATATACCAGAAATGTTTGAAGCTACTGACTGAATGAAAGGAGCTGGCATCTCACTCTCTTTGAATCTTCTTTATCATGCTAGGATTAGCAGGAAAAAGCAAAAAATTTCAGAATTTCACCTTGCAATGTGGAGATATTACTGTTTGTGCATTTACAATATTCATTGATTTTTGCCATTGAAAAACATGTTTTTCATATACCAGAAATGTTTGAAGCTACTGACTGAATGAAAGGAGCTGGCATCTCACTCTCTTTGAATCTTCTTTATCATGCTAGGATTAGCAGGAAAAAGCAAAAAATTTCAGAATTTCACCTTGCAATGTGGAGATATTACTGTTTGTGCATTTACAATATTCATTGATTTTTGCCATTGAAAAACATGTTTTTCATATACCAGAAATGTTTGAAGCTACTGACTGAATGAAAGGAGCTGGCATCTCACTCTCTTTGAATCTTCTTTATCATGCTAGGATTAACAGGAAAAAGCAAAAAATTTCAGAATTGCACCTTGCAATGTGGAGATATTACTGTTTCTGCATTTACAATATTCATTGATTTTTGCCATTGAAAAACATGTTTTTCATATACCAGAAATGTTTGAAGCTACTGACTGAATGAAAGGAGCTGGCATCTCACTCTCTTTGAATCTTCTTTATTATGCTAGGATTAACAGGAAAAAGCAAAAAATTTCAGAATTGCACCTTGCAATGTGGAGATATTACTGTTTGTGCATTTACAATATTCATTGATTTTTGCCATTGAAAAACATGTTTTTCATATACCAGAAATGTTTGAAGCTACTGACTGAATGAAAGGAGCTGGCATCTCACTCTCTTTGAATCTTCTTTATCATGCTAGGATTAACAGGAAAAAGCAAAAAATTTCAGAATTGCACCTTGCAATGTGGAGATATTACTGTTTGTGCATTTACAATATTCATTGATTTTTGCCATTGAAAAACATGTTTTTCATATACCAGAAATGTTTGAAGCTACTGACTGAATGAAAGGAGCTGGCATCTCACTCTCTTTGAATCTTCTTTATCATGCTAGGATTAACAGGAAAAAGCTAAAAATTTCAAAATTGCACCGTGCAATGTGGAGATATTACTGTTTGTGCATTTACAATATTCATTGATTTTTGCCATTGAAAAACATGTTTTTCATATACCAGAAATGTTTGAAGCTACTGACTGAATGAAAGGAGCTGGCATCTCACTCTCTTTGAATCTTCATCATGCTAGGATTAGCAGGAAAAAGCAAAAAATTTCAGAATTGCACCTTGCAATGTGGAGATATTACTGTTTGTGCATTTACAATATTCATTGATTTTTGCCATTGAAAAACATGTTTTTCATATACCAGAAATGTTTGAAGCTACTGACTGAATGAAAGGAGCTGGCATCTCACTCTCTTTGAATCTTCTTTATCATGCTAGGATTAACAGGAAAAAGCAAAAAATTTCAGAATTGCACCTTGCAATGTGGAGATATTACTGTTTGTGCATTTACAATATTCATTGATTTTTGCCATTGAAAAACATGTTTTTCATATACCAGAAATGTTTGAAGCTACTGACTGAATGAAAGGAGCTGGCATCTCACTCTCTTTGAATCTTCTTTATCATGCTAGGATTAACAGGAAAAAGCTAAAAATTTCAGAATTGCACCGAGCAATGTGGAGATATTACTGTTTGTGCATTTACAATATTCATTGATTTTTGCCATTGAAAAACATGTTTTTCATATACCAGAAATGTTTGAAGCTACTGACTGAATGAAAGGAGCTGGCATCTCACTCTCTTTGAATCTTCTTTATCATGCTAGGATTAGCAGGAAAAAGCAAAAAATTTCAGAATTGCACCTTGCAATGTGGAGATATTACTGTTTGTGCATTTACAATATTCATTGATTTTTGCCATTGAAAAACATGTTTTTCATATACCAGAAATGTTTGAAGCTACTGACTGAATGAAAGGAGCTGGCATCTCACTCTCTTTGAATCTTCTTTATCATGCTAGGATTAACAGGAAAAAGCAAAAAATTTCAGAATTGCACCGTGCAATGTGGAGATATTACTGTTTGTGCATTTACAATATTCATTGATTTTTGCCATTGAAAAACATGTTTTTCATATACCAGAAATGTTTGAAGCTACTGACTGAATGAAAGGAGCTGGCATCTCACTCTCTTTGAATCTTCTTTATCATGCTAGGATTAGCAGGAAAAAGCAAAAAATTTCAGAATTGCACCTTGCAATGTGGAGATATTACTGTTTGTGCATTTACAATATTCATTCATTTTTGCCATTGAAAAACATGTTTTTCATATACCAGAAATGTTTGAAGCTACTGACTGAATGAAAGGAGCTGGCATCTCACTCTCTTTGAATCTTCTTTATCATGCTAGGATTAACAGGAAAAAGCAAAAAAATTCAGAATTGCACCTTGCAATGTGGAGATATTACTGTTTGTGCATTTACAATATTCATTGATTTTTGCCATTGAAAAACATGTTTTTCATATACCAGAAATGTTTGAAGCTACTGACTGAATGAAAGGAGCTGGCATCTCACTCTCTTTGAATCTTCCTTATCATGCTAGGATTAACAGGAAAAAGCTAAAAATTTCAGAATTGCACCGTGCAATGTGGAGATATTACTGTTTGTGCATTTACAATATTCATTGATTTTTGCCATTGAAAAACATGTTTTTCATATACCAGAAATGTTTGAAGCTACTGACTGAATGAAAGGAGCTGGCATCTCACTCTCTTTGAATCTTCTTTATCATGCTAGGATTAGCAGGAAAAAGCAAAAAATTTCAGAATTGCACCTTGCAATGTGGAGATATTACTGTTTGTGCATTTACAATATTCATTGATTTTTGCCATTGAAAAACATGTTTTTCATATACCAGAAATGTTTGAAGCTACTGACTGAATGAAAGGAGCTGGCATCTCACTCTCTTTGAATCTTCTTTATCATGCTAGGATTAACAGGAAAAAGCTAAAAATTTCAGAATTGCACCGTGCAATGTGGAGATATTACTGTTTGTGCATTTACAATATTCATTGATTTTTGCCATTGAAAAACATGTTTTTCATATACCAGAAATGTTTGAAGCTACTGACTGAATGAAAGGAGCTGGCATCTCACTCTCTTTGAATCTTCTTTATCATGCTAGGATTAGCAGGAAAAAGCAAAAAATTTCAGAATTGCACCTTGCAATGTGGAGATATTACTGTTTGTGCATTTACAATATTCATTGATTTTTGCCATTGAAAAACATGTTTTTCATATACCAGAAATGTTTGAAGCTACTGACTGAATGAAAGGAGCTGGCATCTCACTCTCTTTGAATCTTCTTTATCATGCTAGGATTAACAGGAAAAAGCTAAAAATTTCAGAATTGCACCGTGCAATGTGGAGATATTACTGTTTGTGCATTTACAATATTCATTGATTTTTGCCATTGAAAAACATGTTTTTCATATACCAGAAATGTTTGAAGCTACTGACTGAATGAAAGGAGCTGGCATCTCACTCTGAATCTTCTTTATCATGCTAGGATTAGCAGGAAAAAGCAAAAAATTTCAGAATTGCACCTTGCAATGTGGAGATATTACTGTTTGTGCATTTACAATATTCATTGATTTTTGCCATTGAAAAACATGTTTTTCATATACCAGAAATGTTTGAAGCTACTGACTGAATGAAAGGAGCTGGCATCTCACTCTCTTTGAATCTTCTTTATCATGCTAGGATTAACAGGAAAAAGCTAAAAATTTCAGAATTGCACCGTGCAATGTGGAGATATTACTGTTTGTGCATTTACAATATTCATTGATTTTTGCCATTGAAAAACATGTTTTTCATATACCAGAAATGTTTGAAGCTACTGACTGAATGAAAGGAGCTGGCATCTCACTCTCTTTGAATCTTCTTTATCATGCTAGGATTAGCAGGAAAAAGCAAAAAATTTCAGAATTGCACCTTGCAATGTGGAGATATTACTGTTTGTGCATTTACAATATTCATTGATTTTTGCCATTGAAAAACATGTTTTTCATATACCAGAAATGTTTGAAGCTACTGACTGAATGAAAGGAGCTGGCATCTCACTCTCTTTGAATCTTCTTTATCATGCTAGGATTAACAGGAAAAAGCTAAAAATTTCAGAATTGCACCGTGCAATGTGGAGATATTACTGTTTGTGCATTTACAATATTCATTGATTTTTGCCATTGAAAAACATGTTTTTCATATACCAGAAATGTTTGAAGCTACTGACTGAATGAAAGGAGCAGGCATCTCACTCTCTTTGAATCTTCTTTATCATGCTAGGATTAGCAGGAAAAAGCAAAAAATTTCAGAATTGCACCTTGCAATGTGGAGATATTACTGTTTGTGCATTTACAATATTCATTGATTTTTGCCATTGAAAAACATGTTTTTCATATACCAGAAATGTTTGAAGCTACTGACTGAATGAAAGGAGCTGGCATCTCACTCTCTTTGAATCTTCTTTATCATGCTAGGATTAACAGGAAAAAGCAAAAAATTTCAGAATTGCACCTTGCAATGTGGAGATATTACTGTTTGTGCATTTACAATATTCATTGATTTTTGCCATTGAAAAACATGTTTTTCATATACCAGAAATGTTTGAAGCTACTGACTGAATGAAAGGAGCTGGCATCTCACTCTCTTTGAATCTTCTTTATCATGCTAGGATTAACAGGAAAAAGCAAAAAATTTCAGAATTGCACCTTGCAATGTGGAGATATTACTGTTTGTGCATTTACAATATTCATTGATTTTTGCCATTGAAAAACGTTTTTCATATACCAGAAATGTTTGAAGCTACTGACTGAATGAAAGGAGCTGGCATCTCACTCTCTTTGAATCTTCTTTATCATGCTAGGATTAACAGGAAAAAGCTAAAAATTTCAGAATTGCACCGTGCAATGTGGAGATATTACTGTTTGTGCATTTACAATATTCATTGATTTTTGCCATTGAAAAACATGTTTTTCATATACCAGAAATGTTTGAAGCTACTGACTGAATGAAAGGAGCTGGCATCTCACTCTCTTTGAATCTTCTTTATCATGCTAGGATTAGCAGGAAAAAGCAAAAAATTTCAGAATTTCACCTTGCAATGTGGAGATATTACTGTTTGTGCATTTACAATATTCATTGATTTTTGCCATTGAAAAACATGTTTTTCATATACCAGAAATGTTTGAAGCTACTGACTGAATGAAAGGAGCTGGCATCTCACTCTCTTTGAATCTTCTTTATCATGCTAGGATTAACAGGAAAAAGCAAAAAATTTCAGAATTGCACCTTGCAATGTGGAGATATTACTGTTTGTGCATTTACAATATTCATTGATTTTTGCCATTGAAAAACATGTTTTTCATATACCAGAAATGTTTGAAGCTACTGAATGAATGAAAGGAGCTGGCATCTCACTCTCTTTGAATCTTCTTTATTATGCTAGGATTAACAGGAAAAAGCAAAAAATTTCAGAATTGCACCTTGCAATGTGGAGATATTACTGTTTGTGCATTTACAATATTCATTGATTTTTGCCATTGAAAAACATGTTTTTCATATACCAGAAATGTTTGAAGCTACTGACTGAATGAAAGGAGCTGGCATCTCACTCTCTTTGAATCTTCTTTATCATGCTAGGATTAACAGGAAAAAGCAAAAAATTTCAGAATTGCACCTTGCAATGTGGAGATATTACTGTTTGTGCATTTACAATATTCATTGATTTTTGCCATTGAAAAACATGTTTTTCATATACCAGAAATGTTTGAAGCTACTGACTGAATGAAAGGAGCTGGCATCTCACTCTCTTTGAATCTTCTTTATCATGCCAGGATTAACAGGAAAAAGCTAAAAATTTCAGAATTGCACCGTGCAATGTGGAGATATTACTGTTTGTACATTTACAATATTCATTGATTTTTGCCATTGAAAAACATGTTTTTCATATACCAGAAATGTTTGAAGCTACTGACTGAATGAAAGGAGCTGGCATCTCACTCTCTTTGAATCTTCATCATGCTAGGATTAGCAGGAAAAAGCAAAAAATTTCAGAATTGCACCTTGCAATGTGGAGATATTACTGTTTGTGCATTTACAATATTCATTGATTTTTGCCATTGAAAAACATGTTTTTCATATACCAGAAATGTTTGAAGCTACTGACTGAATGAAAGGAGCTGGCATCTCACTCTCTTTGAATCTTCTTTATCATGCTAGGATTAACAGGAAAAAGCAAAAAATTTCAGAATTGCACCTTGCAATGTGGAGATATTACTGTTTGTGCATTTACAATATTCATTGATTTTTGCCATTGAAAAACATGTTTTTCATATACCAGAAATGTTTGAAGCTACTGACTGAATGAAAGGAGCTGGCATCTCACTCTCTTTGAATCTTCTTTATCATGCTAGGATTAACAGGAAAAAGCTAAAAATTTCAGAATTGCACCGAGCAATGTGGAGATATTACTGTTTGTGCATTTACAATATTCATTGATTTTTGCCATTGAAAAACATGTTTTTCATATACCAGAAATGTTTGAAGCTACTGACTGAATGAAAGGAGCTGGCATCTCACTCTCTTTGAATCTTCTTTATCATGCTAGGATTAGCAGGAAAAAGCAAAAAATTTCAGAATTGCACCTTGCAATGTGGAGATATTACTGTTTGTGCATTTACAATATTCATTGATTTTTGCCATTGAAAAACATGTTTTTCATATACCAGAAATGTTTGAAGCTACTGACTGAATGAAAGGAGCTGGCATCTCACTCTCTTTGAATCTTCTTTATCATGCTAGGATTAACAGGAAAAAGCTAAAAATTTCAGAATTGCACCGTGCAATGTGGAGATATTACTGTTTGTGCATTTACAATATTCATTGATTTTTGCCATTGAAAAACATGTTTTTCATATACCAGAAATGTTTGAAGCTACTGACTGAATGAAAGGAGCTGGCATCTCACTCTCTTTGAATCTTCTTTATCATGCTAGGATTAGCAGGAAAAAGCAAAAAATTTCAGAATTGCACCTTGCAATGTGGAGATATTACTGTTTGTGCATTTACAATATTCATTCATTTTTGCCATTGAAAAACATGTTTTTCATATACCAGAAATGTTTGAAGCTACTGACTGAATGAAAGGAGCTGGCATCTCACTCTCTTTGAATCTTCTTTATCATGCTAGGATTAACAGGAAAAAGCAAAAAAATTCAGAATTGCACCTTGCAATGTGGAGATATTACTGTTTGTGCATTTACAATATTCATTGATTTTTGCCATTGAAAAACATGTTTTTCATATACCAGAAATGTTTGAAGCTACTGACTGAATGAAAGGAGCTGGCATCTCACTCTCTTTGAATCTTCCTTATCATGCTAGGATTAACAGGAAAAAGCTAAAAATTTCAGAATTGCACCGTGCAATGTGGAGATATTACTGTTTGTGCATTTACAATATTCATTGATTTTTGCCATTGAAAAACATGTTTTTCATATACCAGAAATGTTTGAAGCTACTGACTGAATGAAAGGAGCTGGCATCTCACTCTCTTTGAATCTTCTTTATCATGCTAGGATTAGCAGGAAAAAGCAAAAAATTTCAGAATTGCACCTTGCAATGTGGAGATATTACTGTTTGTGCATTTACAATATTCATTGATTTTTGCCATTGAAAAACATGTTTTTCATATACCAGAAATGTTTGAAGCTACTGACTGAATGAAAGGAGCTGGCATCTCACTCTCTTTGAATCTTCTTTATCATGCTAGGATTAACAGGAAAAAGCTAAAAATTTCAGAATTGCACCGTGCAATGTGGAGATATTACTGTTTGTGCATTTACAATATTCATTGATTTTTGCCATTGAAAAACATGTTTTTCATATACCAGAAATGTTTGAAGCTACTGACTGAATGAAAGGAGCTGGCATCTCACTCTCTTTGAATCTTCTTTATCATGCTAGGATTAGCAGGAAAAAGCAAAAAATTTCAGAATTGCACCTTGCAATGTGGAGATATTACTGTTTGTGCATTTACAATATTCATTGATTTTTGCCATTGAAAAACATGTTTTTCATATACCAGAAATGTTTGAAGCTACTGACTGAATGAAAGGAGCTGGCATCTCACTCTGAATCTTCTTTATCATGCTAGGATTAACAGGAAAAAGCTAAAAATTTCAGAATTGCACCGTGCAATGTGGAGATATTACTGTTTGTGCATTTACAATATTCATTGATTTTTGCCATTGAAAAACATGTTTTTCATATACCAGAAATGTTTGAAGCTACTGACTGAATGAAAGGAGCTGGCATCTCACTCTCTTTGAATCTTCTTTATCATGCTAGGATTAACAGGAAAAAGCAAAAAATTTCAGAATTGCACCTTGCAAAGTGGAGATATTACTGTTTGTGCATTTACAATATTCATTGATTTTTGCCATTGAAAAACATGTTTTTCATATACCAGAAATGTTTGAAGCTACTGACTGAATGAAAGGAGCTGGCATCTCACTCTCTTTGAATCTTCTTTATCATGCTAGGATTAACAGGAAAAAGCAAAAAATTTCAGAATTGCACCTTGCAATGTGGAGATATTACTGTTTGTGCATTTACAATATTCATTGATTTTTGCCATTGAAAAACATGTTTTTCATATACCAGAAATGTTTGAAGCTACTGACTGAATGAAAGGAGCTGGCATCTCACTCTCTTTGAATCTTCTTTATCATGCTAGGATTAACAGGAAAAAGCTAAAAATTTCAGAATTGCACCGTGCAATGTGGAGATATTACTGTTTGTGCATTTACAATATTCATTGATTTTTGCCATTGAAAAACATGTTTTTCATATACCAGAAATGTTTGAAGCTACTGACTGAATGAAAGGAGCTGGCATCTCACTCTCTTTGAATCTTCTTTATCATGCTAGGATTAGCAGGAAAAAGCAAAAAATTTCAGAATTTCACCTTGCAATGTGGAGATATTACTGTTTGTGCATTTACAATATTCATTGATTTTTGCCATTGAAAAACATGTTTTTCATATACCAGAAATGTTTGAAGCTACTGACTGAATGAAAGGAGCTGGCATCTCACTCTCTTTGAATCTTCTTTATCATGCTAGGATTAGCAGGAAAAAGCAAAAAATTTCAGAATTTCACCTTGCAATGTGGAGATATTACTGTTTGTGCATTTACAATATTCATTGATTTTTGCCATTGAAAAACATGTTTTTCATATACCAGAAATGTTTGAAGCTACTGACTGAATGAAAGGAGCTGGCATCTCACTCTCTTTGAATCTTCTTTATCATGCTAGGATTAACAGGAAAAAGCAAAAAATTTCAGAATTGCACCTTGCAATGTGGAGATATTACTGTTTCTGCATTTACAATATTCATTGATTTTTGCCATTGAAAAACATGTTTTTCATATACCAGAAATGTTTGAAGCTACTGACTGAATGAAAGGAGCTGGCATCTCACTCTCTTTGAATCTTCTTTATTATGCTAGGATTAACAGGAAAAAGCAAAAAATTTCAGAATTGCACCTTGCAATGTGGAGATATTACTGTTTGTGCATTTACAATATTCATTGATTTTTGCCATTGAAAAACATGTTTTTCATATACCAGAAATGTTTGAAGCTACTGACTGAATGAAAGGAGCTGGCATCTCACTCTCTTTGAATCTTCTTTATCATGCTAGGATTAACAGGAAAAAGCAAAAAATTTCAGAATTGCACCTTGCAATGTGGAGATATTACTGTTTGTGCATTTACAATATTCATTGATTTTTGCCATTGAAAAACATGTTTTTCATATACCAGAAATGTTTGAAGCTACTGACTGAATGAAAGGAGCTGGCATCTCACTCTCTTTGAATCTTCTTTATCATGCTAGGATTAACAGGAAAAAGCTAAAAATTTCAAAATTGCACCGTGCAATGTGGAGATATTACTGTTTGTGCATTTACAATATTCATTGATTTTTGCCATTGAAAAACATGTTTTTCATATACCAGAAATGTTTGAAGCTACTGACTGAATGAAAGGAGCTGGCATCTCACTCTCTTTGAATCTTCATCATGCTAGGATTAGCAGGAAAAAGCAAAAAATTTCAGAATTGCACCTTGCAATGTGGAGATATTACTGTTTGTGCATTTACAATATTCATTGATTTTTGCCATTGAAAAACATGTTTTTCATATACCAGAAATGTTTGAAGCTACTGACTGAATGAAAGGAGCTGGCATCTCACTCTCTTTGAATCTTCTTTATCATGCTAGGATTAACAGGAAAAAGCAAAAAATTTCAGAATTGCACCTTGCAATGTGGAGATATTACTGTTTGTGCATTTACAATATTCATTGATTTTTGCCATTGAAAAACATGTTTTTCATATACCAGAAATGTTTGAAGCTACTGACTGAATGAAAGGAGCTGGCATCTCACTCTCTTTGAATCTTCTTTATCATGCTAGGATTAACAGGAAAAAGCTAAAAATTTCAGAATTGCACCGAGCAATGTGGAGATATTACTGTTTGTGCATTTACAATATTCATTGATTTTTGCCATTGAAAAACATGTTTTTCATATACCAGAAATGTTTGAAGCTACTGACTGAATGAAAGGAGCTGGCATCTCACTCTCTTTGAATCTTCTTTATCATGCTAGGATTAGCAGGAAAAAGCAAAAAATTTCAGAATTGCACCTTGCAATGTGGAGATATTACTGTTTGTGCATTTACAATATTCATTGATTTTTGCCATTGAAAAACATGTTTTTCATATACCAGAAATGTTTGAAGCTACTGACTGAATGAAAGGAGCTGGCATCTCACTCTCTTTGAATCTTCTTTATCATGCTAGGATTAACAGGAAAAAGCAAAAAATTTCAGAATTGCACCGTGCAATGTGGAGATATTACTGTTTGTGCATTTACAATATTCATTGATTTTTGCCATTGAAAAACATGTTTTTCATATACCAGAAATGTTTGAAGCTACTGACTGAATGAAAGGAGCTGGCATCTCACTCTCTTTGAATCTTCTTTATCATGCTAGGATTAGCAGGAAAAAGCAAAAAATTTCAGAATTGCACCTTGCAATGTGGAGATATTACTGTTTGTGCATTTACAATATTCATTCATTTTTGCCATTGAAAAACATGTTTTTCATATACCAGAAATGTTTGAAGCTACTGACTGAATGAAAGGAGCTGGCATCTCACTCTCTTTGAATCTTCTTTATCATGCTAGGATTAACAGGAAAAAGCAAAAAAATTCAGAATTGCACCTTGCAATGTGGAGATATTACTGTTTGTGCATTTACAATATTCATTGATTTTTGCCATTGAAAAACATGTTTTTCATATACCAGAAATGTTTGAAGCTACTGACTGAATGAAAGGAGCTGGCATCTCACTCTCTTTGAATCTTCCTTATCATGCTAGGATTAACAGGAAAAAGCTAAAAATTTCAGAATTGCACCGTGCAATGTGGAGATATTACTGTTTGTGCATTTACAATATTCATTGATTTTTGCCATTGAAAAACATGTTTTTCATATACCAGAAATGTTTGAAGCTACTGACTGAATGAAAGGAGCTGGCATCTCACTCTCTTTGAATCTTCTTTATCATGCTAGGATTAGCAGGAAAAAGCAAAAAATTTCAGAATTGCACCTTGCAATGTGGAGATATTACTGTTTGTGCATTTACAATATTCATTGATTTTTGCCATTGAAAAACATGTTTTTCATATACCAGAAATGTTTGAAGCTACTGACTGAATGAAAGGAGCTGGCATCTCACTCTCTTTGAATCTTCTTTATCATGCTAGGATTAACAGGAAAAAGCTAAAAATTTCAGAATTGCACCGTGCAATGTGGAGATATTACTGTTTGTGCATTTACAATATTCATTGATTTTTGCCATTGAAAAACATGTTTTTCATATACCAGAAATGTTTGAAGCTACTGACTGAATGAAAGGAGCTGGCATCTCACTCTCTTTGAATCTTCTTTATCATGCTAGGATTAGCAGGAAAAAGCAAAAAATTTCAGAATTGCACCTTGCAATGTGGAGATATTACTGTTTGTGCATTTACAATATTCATTGATTTTTGCCATTGAAAAACATGTTTTTCATATACCAGAAATGTTTGAAGCTACTGACTGAATGAAAGGAGCTGGCATCTCACTCTCTTTGAATCTTCTTTATCATGCTAGGATTAACAGGAAAAAGCTAAAAATTTCAGAATTGCACCGTGCAATGTGGAGATATTACTGTTTGTGCATTTACAATATTCATTGATTTTTGCCATTGAAAAACATGTTTTTCATATACCAGAAATGTTTGAAGCTACTGACTGAATGAAAGGAGCTGGCATCTCACTCTCTTTGAATCTTCTTTATCATGCTAGGATTAGCAGGAAAAAGCAAAAAATTTCAGAATTGCACCTTGCAATGTGGAGATATTACTGTTTGTGCATTTACAATATTCATTGATTTTTGCCATTGAAAAACATGTTTTTCATATACCAGAAATGTTTGAAGCTACTGACTGAATGAAAGGAGCTGGCATCTCACTCTCTTTGAATCTTCTTTATCATGCTAGGATTAACAGGAAAAAGCTAAAAATTTCAGAATTGCACCGTGCAATGTGGAGATATTACTGTTTGTGCATTTACAATATTCATTGATTTTTGCCATTGAAAAACATGTTTTTCATATACCAGAAATGTTTGAAGCTACTGACTGAATGAAAGGAGCTGGCATCTCACTCTCTTTGAATCTTCTTTATCATGCTAGGATTAGCAGGAAAAAGCAAAAAATTTCAGAATTGCACCTTGCAATGTGGAGATATTACTGTTTGTGCATTTACAATATTCATTGATTTTTGCCATTGAAAAACATGTTTTTCATATACCAGAAATGTTTGAAGCTACTGACTGAATGAAAGGAGCTGGCATCTCACTCTCTTTGAATCTTCTTTATCATGCTAGGATTAACAGGAAAAAGCTAAAAATTTCAGAATTGCACCGTGCAATGTGGAGATATTACTGTTTGTGCATTTACAATATTCATTGATTTTTGCCATTGAAAAACATGTTTTTCATATACCAGAAATGTTTGAAGCTACTGACTGAATGAAAGGAGCTGGCATCTCACTCTCTTTGAATCTTCTTTATCATGCTAGGATTAGCAGGAAAAAGCAAAAAATTTCAGAATTGCACCTTGCAATGTGGAGATATTACTGTTTGTGCATTTACAATATTCATTGATTTTTGCCATTGAAAAACATGTTTTTCATATACCAGAAATGTTTGAAGCTACTGACTGAATGAAAGGAGCTGGCATCTCACTCTCTTTGAATCTTCTTTATCATGCTAGGATTAACAGGAAAAAGCAAAAAATTTCAGAATTGCACCTTGCAATGTGGAGATATTACTGTTTGTGCATTTACAATATTCATTGATTTTTGCCATTGAAAAACATGTTTTTCATATACCAGAAATGTTTGAAGCTACTGACTGAATGAAAGGAGCTGGCATCTCACTCTCTTTGAATCTTCTTTATCATGCTAGGATTAACAGGAAAAAGCAAAAAATTTCAGAATTGCACCTTGCAATGTGGAGATATTACTGTTTGTGCATTTACAATATTCATTGATTTTTGCCATTGAAAAACATGTTTTTCATATACCAGAAATGTTTGAAGCTACTGACTGAATGAAAGGAGCTGGCATCTCACTCTCTTTGAATCTTCTTTATCATGCTAGGATTAACAGGAAAAAGCTAAAAATTTCAGAATTGCACCGTGCAATGTGGAGATATTACTGTTTGTGCATTTACAATATTCATTGATTTTTGCCATTGAAAAACATGTTTTTCATATACCAGAAATGTTTGAAGCTACTGACTGAATGAAAGGAGCTGGCATCTCACTCTCTTTGAATCTTCTTTATCATGCTAGGATTAGCAGGAAAAAGCAAAAAATTTCAGAATTTCACCTTGCAATGTGGAGATATTACTGTTTGTGCATTTACAATATTCATTGATTTTTGCCATTGAAAAACATGTTTTTCATATACCAGAAATGTTTGAAGCTACTGACTGAATGAAAGGAGCTGGCATCTCACTCTCTTTGAATCTTCTTTATCATGCTAGGATTAGCAGGAAAAAGCAAAAAATTTCAGAATTTCACCTTGCAATGTGGAGATATTACTGTTTGTGCATTTACAATATTCATTGATTTTTGCCATTGAAAAACATGTTTTTCATATACCAGAAATGTTTGAAGCTACTGACTGAATGAAAGGAGCTGGCATCTCACTCTCTTTGAATCTTCTTTATCATGCTAGGATTAACAGGAAAAAGCAAAAAATTTCAGAATTGCACCTTGCAATGTGGAGATATTACTGTTTGTGCATTTACAATATTCATTGATTTTTGCCATTGAAAAACATGTTTTTCATATACCAGAAATGTTTGAAGCTACTGACTGAATGAAAGGAGCTGGCATCTCACTCTCTTTGAATCTTCTTTATTATGCTAGGATTAACAGGAAAAAGCAAAAAATTTCAGAATTGCACCTTGCAATGTGGAGATATTACTGTTTGTGCATTTACAATATTCATTGATTTTAGCCATTGAAAAACATGTTTTTCATATACCAGAAATGTTTGAAGCTACTGACTGAATGAAAGGAGCTGGCATCTCACTCTCTTTGAATCTTCTTTATCATGCTAGGATTAACAGGAAAAAGCAAAAAATTTCAGAATTGCACCTTGCAATGTGGAGATATTACTGTTTGTGCATTTACAATATTCATTGATTTTTGCCATTGAAAAACATGTTTTTCATATACCAGAAATGTTTGAAGCTACTGACTGAATGAAAGGAGCTGGCATCTCACTCTCTTTGAATCTTCTTTATCATGCTAGGATTAACAGGAAAAAGCTAAAAATTTCAGAATTGCACCGTGCAATGTGGAGATATTACTGTTTGTGCATTTACAATATTCATTGATTTTTGCCATTGAAAAACATGTTTTTCATATACCAGAAATGTTTGAAGCTACTGACTGAATGAAAGGAGCTGGCATCTCACTCTCTTTGAATCTTCATCATGCTAGGATTAGCAGGAAAAAGCAAAAAATTTCAGAATTGCACCTTGCAATGTGGAGATATTACTGTTTGTGCATTTACAATATTCATTGATTTTTGCCATTGAAAAACGTTTTTCATATACCAGAAATGTTTGAAGCTACTGACTGAATGAAAGGAGCTGGCATCTCACTCTCTTTGAATCTTCTTTATCATGCTAGGATTAACAGGAAAAAGCAAAAAATTTCAGAATTGCACCTTGCAATGTGGAGATATTACTGTTTGTGCATTTACAATATTCATTGATTTTTGCCATTGAAAAACATGTTTTTCATATACCAGAAATGTTTGAAGCTACTGACTGAATGAAAGGAGCTGGCATCTCACTCTCTTTGAATCTTCTTTATCATGCTAGGATTAACAGGAAAAAGCTAAAAATTTCAGAATTGCACCGAGCAATGTGGAGATATTACTGTTTGTGCATTTACAATATTCATTGATTTTTGCCATTGAAAAACATGTTTTTCATATACCAGAAATGTTTGAAGCTACTGACTGAATGAAAGGAGCTGGCATCTCACTCTCTTTGAATCTTCTTTATCATGCTAGGATTAGCAGGAAAAAGCAAAAAATTTCAGAATTGCACCTTGCAATGTGGAGATATTACTGTTTGTGCATTTACAATATTCATTGATTTTTGCCATTGAAAAACATGTTTTTCATATACCAGAAATGTTTGAAGCTACTGACTGAATGAAAGGAGCTGGCATCTCACTCTCTTTGAATCTTCTTTATCATGCTAGGATTAACAGGATAAAGCTAAAAATTTCAGAATTGCACCGTGCAATGTGGAGATATTACTGTTTGTGCATTTACAATATTCATTGATTTTTGCCATTGAAAAACATGTTTTTCATATACCAGAAATGTTTGAAGCTACTGACTGAATGAAAGGAGCTGGCATCTCACTCTCTTTGAATCTTCTTTATCATGCTAGGATTAGCAGGAAAAAGCAAAAAATTTCAGAATTGCACCTTGCAATGTGGAGATATTACTGTTTGTGCATTTACAATATTCATTCATTTTTGCCATTGAAAAACATGTTTTTCATATACCAGAAATGTTTGAAGCTACTGACTGAATGAAAGGAGCTGGCATCTCACTCTCTTTGAATCTTCTTTATCATGCTAGGATTAACAGGAAAAAGCAAAAAAATTCAGAATTGCACCTTGCAATGTGGAGATATTACTGTTTGTGCATTTACAATATTCATTGATTTTTGCCATTGAAAAACATGTTTTTCATATACCAGAAATGTTTGAAGCTACTGACTGAATGAAAGGAGCTGGCATCTCACTCTCTTTGAATCTTCTTTATCATGCTAGGATTAGCAGGAAAAAGCAAAAAATTTCAGAATTGCACCTTGCAATGTGGAGATATTACTGTTTGTGCATTTACAATATTCATTGATTTTTGCCATTGAAAAACATGTTTTTCATATACCAGAAATGTTTGAAGCTACTGACTGAATGAAAGGAGCTGGCATCTCACTCTTTGAATCTTCTTTATCATGCTAGGATTAACAGGAAAAAGCTAAAAATTTCAGAATTGCACCGTGCAATGTGGAGATATTACTGTTTGTGCATTTACAATATTCATTGATTTTTGCCATTGAAAAACATGTTTTTCATATACCAGAAATGTTTGAAGCTACTGACTGAATGAAAGGAGCTGGCATCTCACTCTCTTTGAATCTTCTTTATCATGCTAGGATTAGCAGGAAAAAGCAAAAAATTTCAGAATTGCACCTTGCAATGTGGAGATATTACTGTTTGTGCATTTACAATATTCATTGATTTTTGCCATTGAAAAACATGTTTTTCATATACCAGAAATGTTTGAAGCTACTGACTGAATGAAAGGAGCTGGCATCTCACTCTCTTTGAATCTTCTTTATCATGCTAGGATTAACAGGATAAAGCTAAAAATTTCAGAATTGCACCGTGCAATGTGGAGATATTACTGTTTGTGCATTTACAATATTCATTGATTTTTGCCATTGAAAAACATGTTTTTCATATACCAGAAATGTTTGAAGCTACTGACTGAATGAAAGGAGCTGGCATCTCACTCTCTTTGAATCTTCTTTATCATGCTAGGATTAGCAGGAAAAAGCAAAAAATTTCAGAATTGCACCTTGCAATGTGGAGATATTACTGTTTGTGCATTTACAATATTCATTCATTTTTGCCATTGAAAAACATGTTTTTCATATACCAGAAATGTTTGAAGCTACTGACTGAATGAAAGGAGCTGGCATCTCACTCTCTTTGAATCTTCTTTATCATGCTAGGATTAACAGGAAAAAGCAAAAAAATTCAGAATTGCACCTTGCAATGTGGAGATATTACTGTTTGTGCATTTACAATATTCATTGATTTTTGCCATTGAAAAACATGTTTTTCATATACCAGAAATGTTTGAAGCTACTGACTGAATGAAAGGAGCTGGCATCTCACTCTCTTTGAATCTTCCTTATCATGCTAGGATTAACAGGAAAAAGCTAAAAATTTCAGAATTGCACCGTGCAATGTGGAGATATTACTGTTTGTGCATTTACAATATTCATTGATTTTTGCCATTGAAAAACGTTTTTCATATACCAGAAATGTTTGAAGCTACTGACTGAATGAAAGGAGCTGGCATCTCACTCTCTTTGAATCTTCTTTATCATGCTAGGATTAACAGGAAAAAGCAAAAAATTTCAGAATTGCACCTTGCAATGTGGAGATATTACTGTTTGTGCATTTACAATATTCATTGATTTTTGCCATTGAAAAACATGTTTTTCATATACCAGAAATGTTTGAAGCTACTGACTGAATGAAAGGAGCTGGCATCTCACTCTCTTTGAATCTTCTTTATCATGCTAGGATTAACAGGAAAAAGCAAAAAATTTCAGAATTGCACCTTGCAATGTGGAGATATTACTGTTTGTGCATTTACAATATTCATTGATTTTTGCCATTGAAAAACATGTTTTTCATATACCAGAAATGTTTGAAGCTACTGACTGAATGAAAGGAGCTGGCATCTCACTCTCTTTGAATCTTCTTTATCATGCTAGGATTAACAGGAAAAAGCTAAAAATTTCAGAATTGCACCTTGCAATGTGGAGATATTACTGTTTGTGCATTTACAATATTCATTGATTTTTGCCATTGAAAAACATGTTTTTCATATACCAGAAATGTTTGAAGCTACTGACTGAATGAAAGGAGCTGGCATCTCACTCTCTTTGAATCTTCTTTATCATGCTAGGATTAACAGGAAAAAGCAAAAAATTTCAGAATTGCACCTTAAAATGTGGAGATATTACTGTTTGTGCATTTACAATATTCATTAATTTTTGCCATTGAAAAACATGTTTTTCATATACCAGAAATGTTTGAAGCTACTGACTGAATGAAAGGAGCTGGCATCTCACTCTCTTTGAATCTTCTTTATCATGCTAGGATTAGCAGGAAAAAGCTAAAAATTTCAGAATTGCACCGTGCAATGTGGAGATATTACTGTTTGTGCATTTACAATATTCATTGATTTTTGCCATTGAAAAACATGTTTTTCATATACCAGAAATGTTTGAAGCTACTGACTGAATGAAAGGAGCTGGCATCTCACTCTCTTTGAATCTTCTTTATCATGCTAGGATTAGCAGGAAAAAGCAAAAAATTTCAGAATTGCACCTTGCAATGTGGAGATATTACTGTTTGTGCATTTACAATATTCATTGATTTTTGCCATTGAAAAACATGTTTTTCATATACCAGAAATGTTTGAAGCTACTGACTGAATGAAAGGAGCTGGCATCTCACTCTCTTTGAATCTTCTTTATCATGCTAGGATTAACAGGAAAAAGCTAAAAATTTCAGAATTGCACCGTGCAATGTGGAGATATTACTGTTTGTGCATTTACAATATTCATTGATTTTTGCCATTGAAAAACATGTTTTTCATATACCAGAAATGTTTGAAGCTACTGACTGAATGAAAGGAGCTGGCATCTCACTCTCTTTGAATCTTCTTTATCATGCTAGGATTAACAGGAAAAAGCAAAAAATTTAAGAATTGCACCTTGCAATGTGGAGATATTACTGTTTGTGCATTTACAATATTCATTGATTTTTGCCATTGAAAAACATGTTTTTCATATACCAGAAATGTTTGAAGCTACTGACTGAATGAAAGGAGCTGTCATCTCACTCTCTTTGAATCTTCTTTATCATGCTAGGATTAACAGGAAAAAGCTAAAAATTTCAGAATTGCACCGTGCAATGTGGAGATATTACTGTTTGTGCATTTACAATATTCATTGATTTTTGCCATTGAAAAACATGTTTTTCATATACCAGAAATGTTTGAAGCTACTGACTGAATGAAAGGAGCTGGCATCTCACTCTCTTTGAATCTTCATCATGCTAGGATTAGCAGGAAAAAGCAAAAAATTTCAGAATTGCACCTTGCAATGTGGAGATATTACTGTTTGTGCATTTACAATATTCATTGATTTTTGCCATTGAAAAACATGTTTTTCATATACCAGAAATGTTTGAAGCTACTGACTGAATGAAAGGAGCTGGCATCTCACTCTCTTTGAATCTTCTTTATCATGCTAGGATTAACAGGAAAAAGCAAAAAATTTCAGAATTGCACCTTGCAATGTGGAGATATTACTGTTTGTGCATTTACAATATTCATTGATTTTTGCCATTGAAAAACATGTTTTTCATATACCAGAAATGTTTGAAGCTACTGACTGAATGAAAGGAGCTGGCATCTCACTCTCTTTGAATCTTCTTTATCATGCTAGGATTAACAGGAAAAAGCTAAAAATTTCAGAATTGCACCGTGCAATGTGGAGATATTACTGTTTGTGCATTTACAATATTCATTGATTTTTGCCATTGAAAAACATGTTTTTCATATACCAGAAATGTTTGAAGCTACTGACTGAATGAAAGGAGCTGGCATCTCACTCTCTTTGAATCTTCTTTATCATGCTAGGATTAGCAGGAAAAAGCAAAAAATTTCAGAATTGCACCTTGCAATGTGGAGATATTACTGTTTGTGCATTTACAATATTCATTGATTTTTGCCATTGAAAAACATGTTTTTCATATACCAGAAATGTTTGAAGCTACTGACTGAATGAAAGGAGCTGGCATCTCACTCTCTTTGAATCTTCTTTATCATGCTAGGATTAACAGGAAAAAGCTAAAAATTTCAGAATTGCACCGTGCAATGTGGAGATATTACTGTTTGTGCATTTACAATATTCATTGATTTTTGCCATTGAAAAACATGTTTTTCATATACCAGAAATGTTTGAAGCTACTGACTGAATGAAAGGAGCTGGCATCTCACTCTCTTTGAATCTTCTTTATCATGCTAGGATTAGCAGGAAAAAGCAAAAAATTTCAGAATTGCACCTTGCAATGTGGAGATATTACTGTTTGTGCATTTACAATATTCATTCATTTTTGCCATTGAAAAACATGTTTTTCATATACCAGAAATGTTTGAAGCTACTGACTGAATGAAAGGAGCTGGCATCTCACTCTCTTTGAATCTTCTTTATCATGCTAGGATTAACAGGAAAAAGCAAAAAATTTCAGAATTGCACCTTGCAATGTGGAGATATTACTGTTTGTGCATTTACAATATTCATTGATTTTTGCCATTGAAAAACATGTTTTTCATATACCAGAAATGTTTGAAGCTACTGACTGAATGAAAGGAGCTGGCATCTCACTCTCTTTGAATCTTCTTTATCATGCTAGGATTAACAGGAAAAAGCTAAAAATTTCAGAATTGCACCGTGCAATGTGGAGATATTACTGTTTGTGCATTTACAATATTCATTGATTTTTGCCATTGAAAAACATGTTTTTCATATACCAGAAATGTTTGAAGCTACTGACTGAATGAAAGGAGCTGGCATCTCACTCTCTTTGAATCTTCTTTATCATGCTAGGATTAGCAGGAAAAAGCAAAAAATTTCAGAATTGCACCTTGCAATGTGGAGATATTACTGTTTGTGCATTTACAATATTCATTGATTTTTGCCATTGAAAAACATGTTTTTCATATACCAGAAATGTTTGAAGCTACTGACTGAATGAAAGGAGCTGGCATCTCACTCTCTTTGAATCTTCTTTATCATGCTAGGATTAACAGGAAAAAGCAAAAAATTTCAGAATTGCACCTTGCAATGTGGAGATATTACTGTTTGTGCATTTACAATATTCATTGATTTTTGCCATTGAAAAACGTCCAGAAATGTTTGAAGCTACTGACTGAATGAAATGAGCTGGCATCTCACTCTCTTTGAATCTTCTTTATCATGCTAGGATTAACAGGAAAAAGCTAAAAATTTCAGAATTGCACCGTGCAATGTGGAGATATTACTGTTTGTGCATTTACAATATTCATTGATTTTTGCCATTGAAAAACGTTTTTCATATACCAGAAATGTTTGAAGCTACTGACTGAATGAAAGGAGCTGGCATCTCACTCTCTTTGAATCTTCTTTATCATGCTAGGATTAGCAGGAAAAAGCAAAAAATTTCAGAATTGCACCTTGCAATGTGGAGATATTACTGTTTGTGCATTTACAACATTCATTGATTTTTGCCATTGAAAAACATGTTTTTCATATACCAGAAATGTTTGAAGCTACTGACTGAATGAAAGGAGCTGGCATCTCACTCTCTTTGAATCTTCTTTATCATGCTAGGATTAACAGGAAAAAGCTAAAAATTTCAGAATTGCACCGTGCAATGTGGAGATATTACTGTTTGTGCATTTACAATATTCATTGATTTTTGCCATTGAAAAACATGTTTTTCATATACCAGAAATGTTTGAAGCTACTGACTGAATGAAAGGAGCTGGCATCTCACTCTCTTTGAATCTTCTTTATCATGCTAGGATTAGCAGGAAAAAGCAAAAAATTTCAGAATTGCACCTTGCAATGTGGAGATATTACTGTTTGTGCATTTACAATATTCATTGATTTTTGCCATTGAAAAACATGTTTTTCATATACCAGAAATGTTTGAAGCTACTGACTGAATGAAAGGAGCTGGCATCTCACTCTCTTTGAATCTTCTTTATCATGCTAGGATTAGCAGGAAAAAGCAAAAAATTTCAGAATTGCACCTTGCAATGTGGAGATATTACTGTTTGTGCATTTACAATATTCATTGATTTTTGCCATTGAAAAACATGTTTTTCATATACCAGAAATGTTTGAAGCTACTGACTGAATGAAAGGAGCTGGCATCTCACTCTCTTTGAATCTTCTTTATCATGCTAGGATTAACAGGAAAAAGCTAAAAATTTCAGAATTGCACCGTGCAATGTGGAGATATTACTGTTTGTGCATTTACAATATTCATTGATTTTTGCCATTGAAAAACATGTTTTTCATATACCAGAAATGTTTGAAGCTACTGACTGAATGAAAGGAGCTGGCATCTCACTCTCTTTGAATCTTCTTTATCATGCTAGGATTAGCAGGAAAAAGCAAAAAATTTCAGAATTGCACCTTGCAATGTGGAGATATTACTGTTTGTGCATTTACAATATTCATTGATTTTTGCCATTGAAAAACGTTTTTCATATACCAGAAATGTTTGCAGCTACTGACTGAATGAAAGGAGCTGGCATCTCACTCTCTTTGAATCTTCTTTATCATGCTAGGATTAACAGGAAAAAGCAAAAAATTTCAGAATTGCACCTTGCAATGTGGAGATATTACTGTTTGTGCATTTACAATATTCATTGATTTTTGCCATTGAAAAACATGTTTTTCATATACCAGAAATGTTTGAAGCTACTGACTGAATGAAAGGAGCTGGCATCTCACTCTCTTTGAATCTTCTTTATCATGCTAGGATTAACAGGAAAAAGCAAAAAATTTCAGAATTGCACCTTGCAATGTGGAGATATTACTGTTTGTGCATTTACAATATTCATTGATTTTTGCCATTGAAAAACATGTTTTTCATATACCAGAAATGTTTGAAGCTACTGACTGAATGAAAGGAGCTGGCATCTCACTCTCTTTGAATCTTCTTTATCATGCTAGGATTAACAGGAAAAAGCTAAAAATTTCAGAATTGCACCGTGCAATGTGGAGATATTACTGTTTGTGCATTTACAATATTCATTGATTTTTGCCATTGAAAAACATGTTTTTCATATACCAGAAATGTTTGAAGCTACTGACTGAATGAAAGGAGCTGGCATCTCACTCTCTTTGAATCTTCTTTATCATGCTAGGATTAACAGGAAAAAGCAAAAAATTTCAGAATTGCACCTTGCAATGTGGAGATATTACTGTTTGTGCATTTACAATATTCATTGATTTTTGCCATTGAAAAACATGTTTTTCATATACCAGAAATGTTTGAAGCTACTGACTGAATGAAAGGAGCTGGCATCTCACTCTCTTTGAATCTTCTTTATCATGCTAGGATTAACAGGAAAAAGCTAAAAATTTCAGAATTGCACCGTGCAATGTGGAGATATTACTGTTTGTGCATTTACAATATTCATTGATTTTTGCCATTGAAAAACATGTTTTTCATATACCAGAAATGTTTGAAGCTACTGACTGAATGAAAGGAGCTGGCATCTCACTCTCTTTGAATCTTCTTTATCATGCTAGGATTAACAGGAAAAAGCAAAAAATTTCAGAATTGCACCTTGCAATGTGGAGATATTACTGTTTGTGCATTTACAATATTCATTGATTTTTGCCATTGAAAAACATGTTTTTCATATACCAGAAATGTTTGAAGCTACTGACTGAATGAAAGGAGCTGGCATCTCACTCTCTTTGAATCTTCTTTATCATGCTAGGATTAACAGGAAAAAGCTAAAAATTTCAGAATTGCACCGTGCAATGTGGAGATATTACTGTTTGTGCATTTACAATATTCATTGATTTTTGCCATTGAAAAACATGTTTTTCATATACCAGAAATGTTTGAAGCTACTGACTGAATGAAAGGAGCTGGCATCTCACTCTCTTTGAATCTTCTTTATCATGCTAGGATTAGCAGGAAAAAGCAAAAAATTTCAGAATTGCACCTTGCAATGTGGAGATATTACTGTTTGTGCATTTACAATATTCATTGATTTTTGCCATTGAAAAACATGTTTTTCATATACCAGAAATGTTTGAAGCTACTGACTGAATGAAAGGAGCTGGCATCTCACTCTCTTTGAATCTTCTTTATCATGCTAGGATTAACAGGAAAAAGCAAAAAATTTTAGAATTGCACCTTGCAATGTGGAGATATTACTGTTTGTGCATTTACAATATTCATTGATTTTTGCCATTGAAAAACATGTTTTTCATATACCAGAAATGTTTGAAGCTACTGACTGAATGAAAGGAGCTGGCATCTCACTCTCTTTGAATCTTCTTTATTATGCTAGGATTAACAGGAAAAAGCAAAAAATTTCAGAATTGCACCTTGCAATGTGGAGATATTACTGTTTGTGCATTTACAATATTCATTGATTTTTGCCATTGAAAAACATGTTTTTCATATACCAGAAATGTTTGAAGCTACTGACTGAATGAAAGGAGCTGGCATCTCACTCTCTTTGAATCTTCTTTATCATGCTAGGATTAACAGGAAAAAGCTAAAAATTTCAGAATTGCACCGTGCAATGTGGAGATATTACTGTTTGTGCATTTACAATATACATTGATTTTTGCCATTGAAAAACATGTTTTTCATATACCAGAAATGTTTGAAGCTACTGACTGAATGAAAGGAGCTGGCATCTCACTCTCTTTGAATCTTCTTTATCATGCTAGGATTAACAGGAAAAAGCAAAAAATTTCAGAATTGCACCTTAAAATGTGGAGATATTACTGTTTGTGCATTTACAATATTCATTAATTTTTGCCATTGAAAAACATGTTTTTCATATACCAGAAATGTTTGAAGCTACTGACTGAATGAAAGGAGCTGGCATCTCACTCTCTTTGAATCTTCTTTATCATGCTAGGATTAGCAGGAAAAAGCAAAAAATTTCAGAATTGCACCTTGCAATGTGGAGATATTACTGTTTGTGCATTTACAATATTCATTGATTTTTGCCATTGAAAAACATGTTTTTCATATACCAGAAATGTTTGAAGCTACTGACTGAATGAAAGGAGCTGGCATCTCACTCTCTTTGAATCTTCTTTATCATGCTAGGATTAACAGGAAAAAGCTAAAAATTTCAGAATTGCACCGTGCAATGTGGAGATATTACTGTTTGTGCATTTACAATATTCATTGATTTTTGCCATTGAAAAACGTTTTTCATATACCAGAAATGTTTGAAGCTACTGACTGAATGAAAGGAGCTGGCATCTCACTCTCTTTGAATCTTCTTTATCATGCTAGGATTAACAGGAAAAGCAAAAAATTTCAGAATTGCACCTTGCAATGTGGAGATATTACTGTTTGTGCATTTACAATATTCATTGATTTTTGCCATTGAAAAACATGTTTTTCATATACCAGAAATGTTTGAAGCTACTGACTGAATGAAAGGAGCTGGCATCTCACTCTCTTTGAATCTTCTTTATCATGCTAGGATTAACAGGAAAAAGCAAAAAATTTCAGAATTGCACCTTGCAATGTGGAGATATTACTGTTTGTGCATTTACAATATTCATTGATTTTTGCCATTGAAAAACATGTTTTTCATATACCAGAAATGTTATAAGCTACTGACTGAATGAAAGGAGCTGGCATCTCACTCTCTTTGAATCTTCTTTATCATGCTAGGATTAACAGGAAAAAGCTAAAAATTTCAGAATTGCACCTTGCAATGTGGAGATATTACTGTTTGTGCATTTACAATATTCATTGATTTTTGCCATTGAAAAACATGTTTTTCATATACCAGAAATGTTTGAAGCTACTGACTGAATGAAAGGAGCTGGCATCTCACTCTCTTTGAATCTTCTTTATCATGCTAGGATTAACAGGAAAAAGCAAAAAATTTCAGAATTGCACCTTAAAATGTGGAGATATTACTGTTTGTGCATTTACAATATTCATTAATTTTTGCCATTGAAAAACATGTTTTTCATATACCAGAAATGTTTGAAGCTACTGACTGAATGAAAGGAGCTGGCATCTCACTCTCTTTGAATCTTCTTTATCATGCTAGGATTAGCAGGAAAAAGCTAAAAATTTCAGAATTGCACCGTGCAATGTGGAGATATTACTGTTTGTGCATTTACAATATTCATTGATTTTTGCCATTGAAAAACATGTTTTTCATATACCAGAAATGTTTGAAGCTACTGACTGAATGAAAGGAGCTGGCATCTCACTCTCTTTGAATCTTCTTTATCATGCTAGGATTAGCAGGAAAAAGCAAAAAATTTCAGAATTGCACCTTGCAATGTGGAGATATTACTGTTTGTGCATTTACAATATTCATTGATTTTTGCCATTGAAAAACATGTTTTTCATATACCAGAAATGTTTGAAGCTACTGACTGAATGAAAGGAGCTGGCATCTCACTCTCTTTGAATCTTCTTTATCATGCTAGGATTAACAGGAAAAAGCTAAAAATTTCAGAATTGCACCGTGCAATGTGGAGATATTACTGTTTGTGCATTTACAATATTCATTGATTTTTGCCATTGAAAAACATGTTTTTCATATACCAGAAATGTTTGAAGCTACTGACTGAATGAAAGGAGCTGGCATCTCACTCTCTTTGAATCTTCTTTATCATGCTAGGATTAACAGGAAAAAGCAAAAAATTTCAGAATTGCACCTTGCAATGTGGAGATATTACTGTTTGTGCATTTACAATATTCATTGATTTTTGCCATTGAAAAACATGTTTTTCATATACCAGAAATGTTTGAAGCTACTGACTGAATGAAAGGAGCTGGCATCTCACTCTCTTTGAATCTTCTTTATCATGCTAGGATTAACAGGAAAAAGCTAAAAATTTCAGAATTGCACCGTGCAATGTGGAGATATTACTGTTTGTGCATTTACAATATTCATTGATTTTTGCCATTGAAAAACATGTTTTTCATATACCAGAAATGTTTGAAGCTACTGACTGAATGAAAGGAGCTGGCATCTCACTCTCTTTGAATCTTCTTTATCATGCTAGGATTAACAGGAAAAAGCAAAAAATTTCAGAATTGCACCTTGCAATGTGGAGATATTACTGTTTGTGCATTTACAATATTCATTGATTTTTGCCATTGAAAAACATGTTTTTCATATACCAGAAATGTTTGAAGCTACTGACTGAATGAAAGGAGCTGGCATCTCACTCTCTTTGAATCTTCTTTATCATGCTAGGATTAACAGGAAAAAGCAAAAAATTTCAGAATTGCACCTTAAAATGTGGAGATATTACTGTTTGTGCATTTACAATATTCATTAATTTTTGCCATTGAAAAACATGTTTTTCATATACCAGAAATGTTTGAAGCTACTGACTGAATGAAAGGAGCTGGCATCTCACTCTCTTTGAATCTTCTTTATCATGCTAGGATTAACAGGAAAAAGCTAAAAATTTCAGAATTGCACCGTGCAATGTGGAGATATTACTGTTTGTGCATTTACAATATTCATTGATTTTTGCCATTGAAAAACATGTTTTTCATATACCAGAAATGTTTGAAGCTACTGACTGAATGAAAGGAGCTGGCATCTCACTCTCTTTGAATCTTCTTTATCATGCTAGGATTAGCAGGAAAAAGCAAAAAATTTCAGAATTGCACCTTGCAATGTGGAGATATTACTGTTTGTGCATTTACAATATTCATTGATTTTTGCCATTGAAAAACATGTTTTTCATATACCAGAAATGTTTGAAGCTACTGACTGAATGAAAGGAGCTGGCATCTCACTCTCTTTGAATCTTCTTTATCATGCTAGGATTAGCAGGAAAAAGCAAAAAATTTCAGAATTGCACCTTGCAATGTGGAGATATTACTGTTTGTGCATTTACAATATTCATTGATTTTTGCCATTGAAAAACATGTTTTTCATATACCAGAAATGTTTGAAGCTACTGACTGAATGAAAGGAGCTGGCATCTCACTCTCTTTGAATCTTCTTTATCATGCTAGGATTAACAGGAAAAAGCTAAAAATTTCAGAATTGCACCGTGCAATGTGGAGATATTACTGTTTGTGCATTTACAATATTCATTGATTTTTGCCATTGAAAAACATGTTTTTCATATACCAGAAATGTTTGAAGCTACTGACTGAATGAAAGGAGCTGGCATCTCACTCTCTTTGAATCTTCTTTATCATGCTAGGATTAACAGGAAAAAGCAAAAAATTTCAGAATTGCACCTTGCAATGTGGAGATATTACTGTTTGTGCATTTACAATATTCATTGATTTTTGCCATTGAAAAACATGTTTTTCATATACCAGAAATGTTTGAAGCTACTGACTGAATGAAAGGAGCTGGCATCTCACTCTCTTTGAATCTTCTTTATCATGCTAGGATTAACAGGAAAAAGCTAAAAATTTCAGAATTGCACCGTGCAATGTGGAGATATTACTGTTTGTGCATTTACAATATTCATTGATTTTTGCCATTGAAAAACATGTTTTTCATATACCAGAAATGTTTGAAGCTACTGACTGAATGAAAGGAGCTGGCATCTCACTCTCTTTGAATCTTCATCATGCTAGGATTAGCAGGAAAAAGCAAAAAATTTCAGAATTGCACCTTGCAATGTGGAGATATTACTGTTTGTGCATTTACAATATTCATTGATTTTTGCCATTGAAAAACATGTTTTTCATATACCAGAAATGTTTGAAGCTACTGACTGAATGAAAGGAGCTGGCATCTCACTCTCTTTGAATCTTCTTTATCATGCTAGGATTAACAGGAAAAAGCTAAAAATTTCAGAATTGCACCGTGCAATGTGGAGATATTACTGTTTGTGCATTTACAATATTCATTGATTTTTGCCATTGAAAAACATGTTTTTCATATACCAGAAATGTTTGAAGCTACTGACTGAATGAAAGGAGCTGGCATCTCACTCTCTTTGAATCTTCTTTATCATGCTAGGATTAACAGGAAAAAGCTAAAAATTTCAGAATTGCACCGTGCAATGTGGAGATATTACTGTTTGTGCATTTACAATATTCATTGATTTTTGCCATTGAAAAACATGTTTTTCATATACCAGAAATGTTTGAAGCTACTGACTGAATGAAAGGAGCTGGCATCTCACTCTCTTTGAATCTTCTTTATCATGCTAGGATTAACAGGAAAAAGCAAAAAATTTCAGAATTGCACCTTGCAATGTGGAGATATTACTGTTTGTGCATTTACAATATTCATTGATTTTTGCCATTGAAAAACATGTTTTTCATATACCAGAAATGTTTGAAGCTACTGACTGAATGAAAGGAGCTGGCATCTCACTCTCTTTGAATCTTCTTTATCATGCTAGGATTAACAGGAAAAAGCTAAAAATTTCAGAATTGCACCGTGCAATGTGGAGATATTACTGTTTGTGCATTTACAATATTCATTGATTTTTGCCATTGAAAAACATGTTTTTCATATACCAGAAATGTTTGAAGCTACTGACTGAATGAAAGGAGCTGGCATCTCACTCTCTTTGAATCTTCTTTATCATGCTAGGATTAGCAGGAAAAAGCAAAAAATTTCAGAATTGCACCTTGCAATGTGGAGATATTACTGTTTGTGCATTTACAACATTCATTGATTTTTGCCATTGAAAAACATGTTTTTCATATACCAGAAATGTTTGAAGCTACTGACTGAATGAAAGGAGCTGGCATCTCACTCTCTTTGAATCTTCTTTATCATGCTAGGATTAACAGGAAAAAGCTAAAAATTTCAGAATTGCACTGTGCAATGTGGAGATATTACTGTTTGTGCATTTACAATATTCATTGATTTTTGCCATTGAAAAACATGTTTTTCATATACCAGAAATGTTTGAAGCTACTGACTGAATGAAAGGAGCTGGCATCTCACTCTCTTTGAATCTTCTTTATCATGCTAGGATTAGCAGGAAAAAGCAAAAAATTTCAGAATTGCACCTTGCAATGTGGAAATATTACTGTTTGTGCATTTACAACATTCATTGATTTTTGCCATTGAAAAACATGTTTTTCATATACCAGAAATGTTTGAAGCTACTGACTGAATGAAAGGAGCTGGCATCTCACTCTCTTTGAATCTTCTTTATCATGCTAGGATTAACAGGAAAAAGCTAAAAATTTCAGAATTGCACCGTGCAATGTGGAGATATTACTGTTTGTGCATTTACAATATTCATTGATTTTTGCCATTGAAAAACATGTTTTTCATATACCAGAAATGTTTGAAGCTACTGACTGAATGAAAGGAGCTGGCATCTCACTCTCTTTGAATCTTCTTTATCATGCTAGGATTAGCAGGAAAAAGCAAAAAATTTCAGAATTTCACCTTGCAATGTGGAGATATTACTGTTTGTGCATTTACAATATTCATTGATTTTTGCCATTGAAAAACATGTTTTTCATATACCAGAAATGTTTGAAGCTACTGACTGAATGAAAGGAGCTGGCATCTCACTCTCTTTGAATCTTCTTTATCATGCTAGGATTAACAGGAAAAAGCAAAAAATTTCAGAATTGCACCTTGCAATGTGGAGATATTACTGTTTGTGCATTTACAATATTCATTGATTTTTGCCATTGAAAAACATGTTTTTCATATACCAGAAATGTTTGAAGCTACTGACTGAATGAAAGGAGCTGGCATCTCACTCTCTTTGAATCTTCTTTATTATGCTAGGATTAACAGGAAAAAGCAAAAAATTTCAGAATTGCACCTTGCAATGTGGAGATATTACTGTTTGTGCATTTACAATATTCATTGATTTTTGCCATTGAAAAACATGTTTTTCATATACCAGAAATGTTTGAAGCTACTGACTGAATGAAAGGAGCTGGCATCTCACTCTCTTTGAATCTTCTTTATCATGCTAGGATTAACAGGAAAAAGCTAAAAATTTCAGAATTGCACCGTGCAATGTGGAGATATTACTGTTTGTGCATTTACAATATACATTGATTTTTGCCATTGAAAAACATGTTTTTCATATACCAGAAATGTTTGAAGCTACTGACTGAATGAAAGGAGCTGGCATCTCACTCTCTTTGAATCTTCTTTATCATGCTAGGATTAACAGGAAAAAGCAAAAAATTTCAGAATTGCACCTTAAAATGTGGAGATATTACTGTTTGTGCATTTACAATATTCATTAATTTTTGCCATTGAAAAACATGTTTTTCATATACCAGAAATGTTTGAAGCTACTGACTGAATGAAAGGAGCTGGCATCTCACTCTCTTTGAATCTTCTTTATCATGCTAGGATTAGCAGGAAAAAGCAAAAAATTTCAGAATTGCACCTTGCAATGTGGAGATATTACTGTTTGTGCATTTACAATATTCATTGATTTTTGCCATTGAAAAACATGTTTTTCATATACCAGAAATGTTTGAAGCTACTGACTGAATGAAAGGAGCTGGCATCTCACTCTCTTTGAATCTTCTTTATCATGCTAGGATTAACAGGAAAAAGCTAAAAATTTCAGAATTGCACCGTGCAATGTGGAGATATTACTGTTTGTGCATTTACAATATTCATTGATTTTTGCCATTGAAAAACGTTTTTCATATACCAGAAATGTTTGAAGCTACTGACTGAATGAAAGGAGCTGGCATCTCACTCTCTTTGAATCTTCTTTATCATGCTAGGATTAACAGGAAAAAGCAAAAAATTTCAGAATTGCACCTTGCAATGTGGAGATATTACTGTTTGTGCATTTACAATATTCATTGATTTTTGCCATTGAAAAACATGTTTTTCATATACCAGAAATGTTTGAAGCTACTGACTGAATGAAAGGAGCTGGCATCTCACTCTCTTTGAATCTTCTTTATCATGCTAGGATTAACAGGAAAAAGCAAAAAATTTCAGAATTGCACCTTGCAATGTGGAGATATTACTGTTTGTGCATTTACAATATTCATTGATTTTTGCCATTGAAAAACATGTTTTTCATATACCAGAAATGTTTGAAGCTACTGACTGAATGAAAGGAGCTGGCATCTCACTCTCTTTGAATCTTCTTTATCATGCTAGGATTAACAGGAAAAAGCAAAAAATTTCAGAATTGCACCTTAAAATGTGGAGATATTACTGTTTGTGCATTTACAATATTCATTAATTTTTGCCATTGAAAAACATGTTTTTCATATACCAGAAATGTTTGAAGCTACTGACTGAATGAAAGGAGCTGGCATCTCACTCTCTTTGAATCTTCTTTATCATGCTAGGATTAGCAGGAAAAAGCTAAAAATTTCAGAATTGCACCGTGCAATGTGGAGATATTACTGTTTGTGCATTTACAATATTCATTGATTTTTGCCATTGAAAAACATGTTTTTCATATACCAGAAATGTTTGAAGCTACTGACTGAATGAAAGGAGCTGGCATCTCACTCTCTTTGAATCTTCTTTATCATGCTAGGATTAGCAGGAAAAAGCAAAAAATTTCAGAATTGCACCTTGCAATGTGGAGATATTACTGTTTGTGCATTTACAATATTCATTGATTTTTGCCATTGAAAAACATGTTTTTCATATACCAGAAATGTTTGAAGCTACTGACTGAATGAAAGGAGCTGGCATCTCACTCTCTTTGAAACTTCTTTATCATGCTAGGATTAACAGGAAAAAGCTAAAAATTTCAGAATTGCACCGTGCAATGTGGAGATATTACTGTTTGTGCATTTACAATATTCATTGATTTTTGCCATTGAAAAACATGTTTTTCATATACCAGAAATGTTTGAAGCTACTGACTGAATGAAAGGAGCTGGCATCTCACTCTCTTTGAATCTTCTTTATCATGCTAGGATTAACAGGAAAAAGCAAAAAATTTCAGAATTGCACCTTGCAATGTGGAGATATTACTGTTTGTGCATTTACAATATTCATTGATTTTTGCCATTGAAAAACATGTTTTTCATATACCAGAAATGTTTGAAGCTACTGACTGAATGAAAGGAGCTGGCATCTCACTCTCTTTGAATCTTCTTTATCATGCTAGGATTAACAGGAAAAAGCTAAAAATTTCAGAATTGCACCGTGCAATGTGGAGATATTACTGTTTGTGCATTTACAATATTCATTGATTTTTGCCATTGAAAAACGTTTTTCATATACCAGAAATGTTTGAAGCTACTGACTGAATGAAAGGAGCTGGCATCTCACTCTCTTTGAATCTTCTTTATCATGCTAGGATTAACAGGAAAAAGCTAAAAATTTCAGAATTGCACCGTGCAATGTGGAGATATTACTGTTTGTGCATTTACAATATTCATTGATTTTTGCCATTGAAAAACATGTTTTTCATATACCAGAAATGTTTGAAGCTACTGACTGAATGAAAGGAGCTGGCATCTCACTCTCTTTGAATCTTCTTTATCATGCTAGGATTAGCAGGAAAAAGCAAAAAATTTCAGAATTTCACCTTGCAATGTGGAGATATTACTGTTTGTGCATTTACAATATTCATTGATTTTTGCCATTGAAAAACATGTTTTTCATATACCAGAAATGTTTGAAGCTACTGACTGAATGAAAGGAGCTGGCATCTCACTCTCTTTGAATCTTCTTTATCATGCTAGGATTAACAGGAAAAAGCAAAAAATTTCAGAATTGCACCTTGCAATGTGGAGATATTACTGTTTGTGCATTTACAATATTCATTGATTTTTGCCATTGAAAAACATGTTTTTCATATACCAGAAATGTTTGAAGCTACTGACTGAATGAAAGGAGCTGGCATCTCACTCTCTTTGAATCTTCTTTATTATGCTAGGATTAACAGGAAAAAGCAAAAAATTTCAGAATTGCACCTTGCAATGTGGAGATATTACTGTTTGTGCATTTACAATATTCATTGATTTTTGCCATTGAAAAACATGTTTTTCATATACCAGAAATGTTTGAAGCTACTGACTGAATGAAAGGAGCTGGCATCTCACTCTCTTTGAATCTTCTTTATCATGCTAGGATTAACAGGAAAAAGCTAAAAATTTCAGAATTGCACCGTGCAATGTGGAGATATTACTGTTTGTGCATTTACAATATTCATTGATTTTTGCCATTGAAAAACATGTTTTTCATATACCAGAAATGTTTGAAGCTACTGACTGAATGAAAGGAGCTGGCATCTCACTCTCTTTGAATCTTCTTTATCATGCTAGGATTAACAGGAAAAAGCAAAAAATTTCAGAATTGCACCTTAAAATGTGGAGATATTACTGTTTGTGCATTTACAATATTCATTAATTTTTGCCATTGAAAAACATGTTTTTCATATACCAGAAATGTTTGAAGCTACTGACTGAATGAAAGGAGCTGGCATCTCACTCTCTTTGAATCTTCTTTATCATGCTAGGATTAGCAGGAAAAAGCAAAAAATTTCAGAATTGCACCTTGCAATGTGGAGATATTACTGTTTGTGCATTTACAATATTCATTGATTTTTGCCATTGAAAAACATGTTTTTCATATACCAGAAATGTTTGAAGCTACTGACTGAATGAAAGGAGCTGGCATCTCACTCTCTTTGAATCTTCTTTATCATGCTAGGATTAACAGGAAAAAGCTAAAAATTTCAGAATTGCACCGTGCAATGTGGAGATATTACTGTTTGTGCATTTACAATATTCATTGATTTTTGCCATTGAAAAACGTTTTTCATATACCAGAAATGTTTGAAGCTACTGACTGAATGAAAGGAGCTGGCATCTCACTCTCTTTGAATCTTCTTTATCATGCTAGGATTAACAGGAAAAAGCAAAAAATTTCAGAATTGCACCTTGCAATGTGGAGATATTACTGTTTGTGCATTTACAATATTCATTGATTTTTGCCATTGAAAAACATGTTTTTCATATACCAGAAATGTTTGAAGCTACTGACTGAATGAAAGGAGCTGGCATCTCACTCTCTTTGAATCTTCTTTATCATGCTAGGATTAACAGGAAAAAGCTAAAAATTTCAGAATTGCACCGTGCAATGTGGAGATATTACTGTTTGTGCATTTACAATATTCATTGATTTTTGCCATTGAAAAACATGTTTTTCATATACCAGAAATGTTTGAAGCTACTGACTGAATGAAAGGAGCTGGCATCTCACTCTCTTTGAATCTTCTTTATCATGCTAGGATTAGCAGGAAAAAGCAAAAAATTTCAGAATTGCACCTTGCAATGTGGAGATATTACTGTTTGTGCATTTACAACATTCATTGATTTTTGCCATTGAAAAACATGTTTTTCATATGCCAGAAATGTTTGAAGCTACTGACTGAATGAAAGGAGCTGGCATCTCACTCTCTTTGAATCTTCTTTATCATGCTAGGATTAACAGGAAAAAGCTAAAAATTTCAGAATTGCACTGTGCAATGTGGAGATATTACTGTTTGTGCATTTACAATATTCATTGATTTTTGCCATTGAAAAACATGTTTTTCATATACCAGAAATGTTTGAAGCTACTGACTGAATGAAAGGAGCTGGCATCTCACTCTCTTTGAATCTTCTTTATCATGCTAGGATTAGCAGGAAAAAGCAAAAAATTTCAGAATTGCACCTTGCAATGTGGAAATATTACTGTTTGTGCATTTACAACATTCATTGATTTTTGCCATTGAAAAACATGTTTTTCATATACCAGAAATGTTTGAAGCTACTGACTGAATGAAAGGAGCTGGCATCTCACTCTCTTTGAATCTTCTTTATCATGCTAGGATTAACAGGAAAAAGCTAAAAATTTCAGAATTGCACCGTGCAATGTGGAGATATTACTGTTTGTGCATTTACAATATTCATTGATTTTTGCCATTGAAAAACATGTTTTTCATATACCAGAAATGTTTGAAGCTACTGACTGAATGAAAGGAGCTGGCATCTCACTCTCTTTGAATCTTCTTTATCATGCTAGGATTAGCAGGAAAAAGCAAAAAATTTCAGAATTTCACCTTGCAATGTGGAGATATTACTGTTTGTGCATTTACAATATTCATTGATTTTTGCCATTGAAAAACATGTTTTTCATATACCAGAAATGTTTGAAGCTACTGACTGAATGAAAGGAGCTGGCATCTCACTCTCTTTGAATCTTCTTTATCATGCTAGGATTAACAGGAAAAAGCAAAAAATTTTAGAATTGCACCTTGCAATGTGGAGATATTACTGTTTGTGCATTTACAATATTCATTGATTTTTGCCATTGAAAAACATGTTTTTCATATACCAGAAATGTTTGAAGCTACTGACTGAATGAAAGGAGCTGGCATCTCACTCTCTTTGAATCTTCTTTATTATGCTAGGATTAACAGGAAAAAGCAAAAAATTTCAGAATTGCACCTTGCAATGTGGAGATATTACTGTTTGTGCATTTACAATATTCATTGATTTTTGCCATTGAAAAACATGTTTTTCATATACCAGAAATGTTTGAAGCTACTGACTGAATGAAAGGAGCTGGCATCTCACTCTCTTTGAATCTTCTTTATCATGCTAGGATTAACAGGAAAAAGCTAAAAATTTCAGAATTGCACCGTGCAATGTGGAGATATTACTGTTTGTGCATTTACAATATTCATTGATTTTTGCCATTGAAAAACGTTTTTCATATACCAGAAATGTTTGAAGCTACTGACTGAATGAAAGGAGCTGGCATCTCACTCTCTTTGAATCTTCTTTATCATGCTAGGATTAACAGGAAAAAGCAAAAAATTTCAGAATTGCACCTTGCAATGTGGAGATATTACTGTTTGTGCATTTACAATATTCATTGATTTTTGCCATTGAAAAACATGTTTTTCATATACCAGAAATGTTTGAAGCTACTGACTGAATGAAAGGAGCTGGCATCTCACTCTCTTTGAATCTTCTTTATCATGCTAGGATTAACAGGAAAAAGCAAAAAATTTCAGAATTGCACCTTGCAATGTGGAGATATTACTGTTTGTGCATTTACAATATTCATTGATTTTTGCCATTGAAAAACATGTTTTTCATATACCAGAAATGTTTGAAGCTACTGACTGAATGAAAGGAGCTGGCATCTCACTCTCTTTGAATCTTCTTTATCATGCTAGGATTAACAGGAAAAAGCTAAAAATTTCAGAATTGCACCTTGCAATGTGGAGATATTACTGTTTGTGCATTTACAATATTCATTGATTTTTGCCATTGAAAAACATGTTTTTCATATACCAGAAATGTTTGAAGCTACTGACTGAATGAAAGGAGCTGGCATCTCACTCTCTTTGAATCTTCTTTATCATGCTAGGATTAACAGGAAAAAGCAAAAAATTTCAGAATTGCACCTTAAAATGTGGAGATATTACTGTTTGTGCATTTACAATATTCATTAATTTTTGCCATTGAAAAACATGTTTTTCATATACCAGAAATGTTTGAAGCTACTGACTGAATGAAAGGAGCTGGCATCTCACTCTCTTTGAATCTTCTTTATCATGCTAGGATTAGCAGGAAAAAGCTAAAAATTTCAGAATTGCACCGTGCAATGTGGAGATATTACTGTTTGTGCATTTACAATATTCATTGATTTTTGCCATTGAAAAACATGTTTTTCATATACCAGAAATGTTTGAAGCTACTGACTGAATGAAAGGAGCTGGCATCTCACTCTCTTTGAATCTTCTTTATCATGCTAGGATTAGCAGGAAAAAGCAAAAAATTTCAGAATTGCACCTTGCAATGTGGAGATATTACTGTTTGTGCATTTACAATATTCATTGATTTTTGCCATTGAAAAACATGTTTTTCATATACCAGAAATGTTTGAAGCTACTGACTGAATGAAAGGAGCTGGCATCTCACTCTCTTTGAATCTTCTTTATCATGCTAGGATTAACAGGAAAAAGCTAAAAATTTCAGAATTGCACCGTGCAATGTGGAGATATTACTGTTTGTGCATTTACAATATTCATTGATTTTTGCCATTGAAAAACATGTTTTTCATATACCAGAAATGTTTGAAGCTACTGACTGAATGAAAGGAGCTGGCATCTCACTCTCTTTGAATCTTCTTTATCATGCTAGGATTAACAGGAAAAAGCAAAAAATTTAAGAATTGCACCTTGCAATGTGGAGATATTACTGTTTGTGCATTTACAATATTCATTGATTTTTGCCATTGAAAAACATGTTTTTCATATACCAGAAATGTTTGAAGCTACTGACTGAATGAAAGGAGCTGTCATCTCACTCTCTTTGAATCTTCTTTATCATGCTAGGATTAACAGGAAAAAGCTAAAAATTTCAGAATTGCACCGTGCAATGTGGAGATATTACTGTTTGTGCATTTACAATATTCATTGATTTTTGCCATTGAAAAACATGTTTTTCATATACCAGAAATGTTTGAAGCTACTGACTGAATGAAAGGAGCTGGCATCTCACTCTCTTTGAATCTTCATCATGCTAGGATTAGCAGGAAAAAGCAAAAAATTTCAGAATTGCACCTTGCAATGTGGAGATATTACTGTTTGTGCATTTACAATATTCATTGATTTTTGCCATTGAAAAACATGTTTTTCATATACCAGAAATGTTTGAAGCTACTGACTGAATGAAAGGAGCTGGCATCTCACTCTCTTTGAATCTTCTTTATCATGCTAGGATTAACAGGAAAAAGCAAAAAATTTCAGAATTGCACCTTGCAATGTGGAGATATTACTGTTTGTGCATTTACAATATTCATTGATTTTTGCCATTGAAAAACATGTTTTTCATATACCAGAAATGTTTGAAGCTACTGACTGAATGAAAGGAGCTGGCATCTCACTCTCTTTGAATCTTCTTTATCATGCTAGGATTAACAGGAAAAAGCTAAAAATTTCAGAATTGCACCGTGCAATGTGGAGATATTACTGTTTGTGCATTTACAATATTCATTGATTTTTGCCATTGAAAAACATGTTTTTCATATACCAGAAATGTTTGAAGCTACTGACTGAATGAAAGGAGCTGGCATCTCACTCTCTTTGAATCTTCTTTATCATGCTAGGATTAGCAGGAAAAAGCAAAAAATTTCAGAATTGCACCTTGCAATGTGGAGATATTACTGTTTGTGCATTTACAATATTCATTGATTTTTGCCATTGAAAAACATGTTTTTCATATACCAGAAATGTTTGAAGCTACTGACTGAATGAAAGGAGCTGGCATCTCACTCTCTTTGAATCTTCTTTATCATGCTAGGATTAACAGGAAAAAGCTAAAAATTTCAGAATTGCACCGTGCAATGTGGAGATATTACTGTTTGTGCATTTACAATATTCATTGATTTTTGCCATTGAAAAACATGTTTTTCATATACCAGAAATGTTTGAAGCTACTGACTGAATGAAAGGAGCTGGCATCTCACTCTCTTTGAATCTTCTTTATCATGCTAGGATTAGCAGGAAAAAGCAAAAAATTTCAGAATTGCACCTTGCAATGTGGAGATATTACTGTTTGTGCATTTACAATATTCATTCATTTTTGCCATTGAAAAACATGTTTTTCATATACCAGAAATGTTTGAAGCTACTGACTGAATGAAAGGAGCTGGCATCTCACTCTCTTTGAATCTTCTTTATCATGCTAGGATTAACAGGAAAAAGCAAAAAATTTCAGAATTGCACCTTGCAATGTGGAGATATTACTGTTTGTGCATTTACAATATTCATTGATTTTTGCCATTGAAAAACATGTTTTTCATATACCAGAAATGTTTGAAGCTACTGACTGAATGAAAGGAGCTGGCATCTCACTCTCTTTGAATCTTCTTTATCATGCTAGGATTAACAGGAAAAAGCTAAAAATTTCAGAATTGCACCGTGCAATGTGGAGATATTACTGTTTGTGCATTTACAATATACATTGATTTTTGCCATTGAAAAACATGTTTTTCATATACCAGAAATGTTTGAAGCTACTGACTGAATGAAAGGAGCTGGCATCTCACTCTCTTTGAATCTTCTTTATCATGCTAGGATTAACAGGAAAAAGCAAAAAATTTCAGAATTGCACCTTAAAATGTGGAGATATTACTGTTTGTGCATTTACAATATTCATTAATTTTTGCCATTGAAAAACATGTTTTTCATATACCAGAAATGTTTGAAGCTACTGACTGAATGAAAGGAGCTGGCATCTCACTCTCTTTGAATCTTCTTTATCATGCTAGGATTAGCAGGAAAAAGCAAAAAATTTCAGAATTGCACCTTGCAATGTGGAGATATTACTGTTTGTGCATTTACAATATTCATTGATTTTTGCCATTGAAAAACATGTTTTTCATATACCAGAAATGTTTGAAGCTACTGACTGAATGAAAGGAGCTGGCATCTCACTCTCTTTGAATCTTCTTTATCATGCTAGGATTAACAGGAAAAAGCTAAAAATTTCAGAATTGCACCGTGCAATGTGGAGATATTACTGTTTGTGCATTTACAATATTCATTGATTTTTGCCATTGAAAAACGTTTTTCATATACCAGAAATGTTTGAAGCTACTGACTGAATGAAAGGAGCTGGCATCTCACTCTCTTTGAATCTTCTTTATCATGCTAGGATTAACAGGAAAAGCAAAAAATTTCAGAATTGCACCTTGCAATGTGGAGATATTACTGTTTGTGCATTTACAATATTCATTGATTTTTGCCATTGAAAAACATGTTTTTCATATACCAGAAATGTTTGAAGCTACTGACTGAATGAAAGGAGCTGGCATCTCACTCTCTTTGAATCTTCTTTATCATGCTAGGATTAACAGGAAAAAGCAAAAAATTTCAGAATTGCACCTTGCAATGTGGAGATATTACTGTTTGTGCATTTACAATATTCATTGATTTTTGCCATTGAAAAACATGTTTTTCATATACCAGAAATGTTTGAAGCTACTGACTGAATGAAAGGAGCTGGCATCTCACTCTCTTTGAATCTTCTTTATCATGCTAGGATTAACAGGAAAAAGCTAAAAATTTCAGAATTGCACCTTGCAATGTGGAGATATTACTGTTTGTGCATTTACAATATTCATTGATTTTTGCCATTGAAAAACATGTTTTTCATATACCAGAAATGTTTGAAGCTACTGACTGAATGAAAGGAGCTGGCATCTCACTCTCTTTGAATCTTCTTTATCATGCTAGGATTAACAGGAAAAAGCAAAAAATTTCAGAATTGCACCTTAAAATGTGGAGATATTACTGTTTGTGCATTTACAATATTCATTAATTTTTGCCATTGAAAAACATGTTTTTCATATACCAGAAATGTTTGAAGCTACTGAGTGAATGAAAGGAGCTGGCATCTCACTCTCTTTGAATCTTCTTTATCATGCTAGGATTAGCAGGAAAAAGCTAAAAATTTCAGAATTGCACCGTGCAATGTGGAGATATTACTGTTTGTGCATTTACAATATTCATTGATTTTTGCCATTGAAAAACATGTTTTTCATATACCAGAAATGTTTGAAGCTACTGACTGAATGAAAGGAGCTGGCATCTCACTCTCTTTGAATCTTCTTTATCATGCTAGGATTAGCAGGAAAAAGCAAAAAATTTCAGAATTGCACCTTGCAATGTGGAGATATTACTGTTTGTGCATTTACAATATTCATTGATTTTTGCCATTGAAAAACATGTTTTTCATATACCAGAAATGTTTGAAGCTACTGACTGAATGAAAGGAGCTGGCATCTCACTCTCTTTGAATCTTCTTTATCATGCTAGGATTAACAGGAAAAAGCTAAAAATTTCAGAATTGCACCGTGCAATGTGGAGATATCACTGTTTGTGCATTTACAATATTCATTGATTTTTGCCATTGAAAAACATGTTTTTCATATACCAGAAATGTTTGAAGCTACTGACTGAATGAAAGGAGCTGGCATCTCACTCTCTTTGAATCTTCTTTATCATGCTAGGATTAACAGGAAAAAGCAAAAAATTTCAGAATTGCACCTTGCAATGTGGAGATATTACTGTTTGTGCATTTACAATATTCATTGATTTTTGCCATTGAAAAACATGTTTTTCATATACCAGAAATGTTTGAAGCTACTGACTGAATGAAAGGAGCTGGCATCTCACTCTCTTTGAATCTTCTTTATCATGCTAGGATTAACAGGAAAAAGCTAAAAATTTCAGAATTGCACCGTGCAATGTGGAGATATTACTGTTTGTGCATTTACAATATTCATTGATTTTTGCCATTGAAAAACATGTTTTTCATATACCAGAAATGTTTGAAGCTACTGACTGAATGAAAGGAGCTGGCATCTCACTCTCTTTGAATCTTCTTTATCATGCTAGGATTAACAGGAAAAAGCAAAAAATTTCAGAATTGCACCTTGCAATGTGGAGATATTACTGTTTGTGCATTTACAATATTCATTGATTTTTGCCATTGAAAAACGTCCAGAAATGTTTGAAGCTACTGACTGAATGAAATGAGCTGGCATCTCACTCTCTTTGAATCTTCTTTATCATGCTAGGATTAACAGGAAAAAGCTAAAAATTTCAGAATTGCACCGTGCAATGTGGAGATATTACTGTTTGTGCATTTACAATATTCATTGATTTTTGCCATTGAAAAACGTTTTTCATATACCAGAAATGTTTGAAGCTACTGACTGAATGAAAGGAGCTGGCATCTCACTCTCTTTGAATCTTCTTTATCATGCTAGGATTAGCAGGAAAAAGCAAAAAATTTCAGAATTGCACCTTGCAATGTGGAGATATTACTGTTTGTGCATTTACAACATTCATTGATTTTTGCCATTGAAAAACATGTTTTTCATATACCAGAAATGTTTGAAGCTACTGACTGAATGAAAGGAGCTGGCATCTCACTCTCTTTGAATCTTCTTTATCATGCTAGGATTAACAGGAAAAAGCTAAAAATTTCAGAATTGCACCGTGCAATGTGGAGATATTACTGTTTGTGCATTTACAATATTCATTGATTTTTGCCATTGAAAAACATGTTTTTCATATACCAGAAATGTTTGAAGCTACTGACTGAATGAAAGGAGCTGGCATCTCACTCTCTTTGAATCTTCTTTATCATGCTAGGATTAGCAGGAAAAAGCAAAAAATTTCAGAATTGCACCTTGCAATGTGGAGATATTACTGTTTGTGCATTTACAATATTCATTGATTTTTGCCATTGAAAAACATGTTTTTCATATACCAGAAATGTTTGAAGCTACTGACTGAATGAAAGGAGCTGGCATCTCACTCTCTTTGAATCTTCTTTATCATGCTAGGATTAGCAGGAAAAAGCAAAAAATTTCAGAATTGCACCTTGCAATGTGGAGATATTACTGTTTGTGCATTTACAATATTCATTGATTTTTGCCATTGAAAAACATGTTTTTCATATACCAGAAATGTTTGAAGCTACTGACTGAATGAAAGGAGCTGGCATCTCACTCTCTTTGAATCTTCTTTATCATGCTAGGATTAACAGGAAAAAGCTAAAAATTTCAGAATTGCACCGTGCAATGTGGAGATATTACTGTTTGTGCATTTACAATATTCATTGATTTTTGCCATTGAAAAACATGTTTTTCATATACCAGAAATGTTTGAAGCTACTGACTGAATGAAAGGAGCTGGCATCTCACTCTCTTTGAATCTTCTTTATCATGCTAGGATTAGCAGGAAAAAGCAAAAAATTTCAGAATTGCACCTTGCAATGTGGAGATATTACTGTTTGTGCATTTACAATATTCATTGATTTTTGCCATTGAAAAACGTTTTTCATATACCAGAAATGTTTGCAGCTACTGACTGAATGAAAGGAGCTGGCATCTCACTCTCTTTGAATCTTCTTTATCATGCTAGGATTAACAGGAAAAAGCAAAAAATTTCAGAATTGCACCTTGCAATGTGGAGATATTACTGTTTGTGCATTTACAATATTCATTGATTTTTGCCATTGAAAAACATGTTTTTCATATACCAGAAATGTTTGAAGCTACTGACTGAATGAAAGGAGCTGGCATCTCACTCTCTTTGAATCTTCTTTATTATGCTAGGATTAACAGGAAAAAGCAAAAAATTTCAGAATTGCACCTTGCAATGTGGAGATATTACTGTTTGTGCATTTACAATATTCATTGATTTTTGCCATTGAAAAACATGTTTTTCATATACCAGAAATGTTTGAAGCTACTGACTGAATGAAAGGAGCTGGCATCTCACTCTCTTTGAATCTTCTTTATCATGCTAGGATTAACAGGAAAAAGCTAAAAATTTCAGAATTGCACCGTGCAATGTGGAGATATTACTGTTTGTGCATTTACAATATTCATTGATTTTTGCCATTGAAAAACATGTTTTTCATATACCAGAAATGTTTGAAGCTACTGACTGAATGAAAGGAGCTGGCATCTCACTCTCTTTGAATCTTCTTTATCATGCTAGGATTAACAGGAAAAAGCAAAAAATTTCAGAATTGCACCTTAAAATGTGGAGATATTACTGTTTGTGCATTTACAATATTCATTAATTTTTGCCATTGAAAAACATGTTTTTCATATACCAGAAATGTTTGAAGCTACTGACTGAATGAAAGGAGCTGGCATCTCACTCTCTTTGAATCTTCTTTATCATGCTAGGATTAGCAGGAAAAAGCAAAAAATTTCAGAATTGCACCTTGCAATGTGGAGATATTACTGTTTGTGCATTTACAACATTCATTGATTTTTGCCATTGAAAAACATGTTTTTCATATACCAGAAATGTTTGAAGCTACTGACTGAATGAAAGGAGCTGGCATCTCACTCTCTTTGAATCTTCTTTATCATGCTAGGATTAACAGGAAAAAGCTAAAAATTTCAGAATTGCACTGTGCAATGTGGAGATATTACTGTTTGTGCATTTACAATATTCATTGATTTTTGCCATTGAAAAACATGTTTTTCATATACCAGAAATGTTTGAAGCTACTGACTGAATGAAAGGAGCTGGCATCTCACTCTCTTTGAATCTTCTTTATCATGCTAGGATTAGCAGGAAAAAGCAAAAAATTTCAGAATTGCACCTTGCAATGTGGAGATATTACTGTTTGTGCATTTACAACATTCATTGATTTTTGCCATTGAAAAACATGTTTTTCATATACCAGAAATGTTTGAAGCTACTGACTGAATGAAAGGAGCTGGCATCTCACTCTCTTTGAATCTTCTTTATCATGCTAGGATTAACAGGAAAAAGCTAAAAATTTCAGAATTGCACCGTGCAATGTGGAGATATTACTGTTTGTGCATTTACAATATTCATTGATTTTTGCCATTGAAAAACATGTTTTTCATATACCAGAAATGTTTGAAGCTACTGACTGAATGAAAGGAGCTGGCATCTCACTCTCTTTGAATCTTCTTTATCATGCTAGGATTAGCAGGAAAAAGCAAAAAATTTCAGAATTTCACCTTGCAATGTGGAGATATTACTGTTTGTGCATTTACAATATTCATTGATTTTTGCCATTGAAAAACATGTTTTTCATATACCAGAAATGTTTGAAGCTACTGACTGAATGAAAGGAGCTGGCATCTCACTCTCTTTGAATCTTCTTTATCATGCTAGGATTAACAGGAAAAAGCAAAAAATTTCAGAATTGCACCTTGCAATGTGGAGATATTACTGTTTGTGCATTTACAATATTCATTGATTTTTGCCATTGAAAAACATGTTTTTCATATACCAGAAATGTTTGAAGCTACTGACTGAATGAAAGGAGCTGGCATCTCACTCTCTTTGAATCTTCTTTATTATGCTAGGATTAACAGGAAAAAGCAAAAAATTTCAGAATTGCACCTTGCAATGTGGAGATATTACTGTTTGTGCATTTACAATATTCATTGATTTTTGCCATTGAAAAACATGTTTTTCATATACCAGAAATGTTTGAAGCTACTGACTGAATGAAAGGAGCTGGCATCTCACTCTCTTTGAATCTTCTTTATCATGCTAGGATTAACAGGAAAAAGCTAAAAATTTCAGAATTGCACCGTGCAATGTGGAGATATTACTGTTTGTGCATTTACAATATACATTGATTTTTGCCATTGAAAAACATGTTTTTCATATACCAGAAATGTTTGAAGCTACTGACTGAATGAAAGGAGCTGGCATCTCACTCTCTTTGAATCTTCTTTATCATGCTAGGATTAACAGGAAAAAGCTAAAAATTTCAGAATTGCACCGTGCAATGTGGAGATATTACTGTTTGTGCATTTACAATATTCATTGATTTTTGCCATTGAAAAACGTTTTTCATATACCAGAAATGTTTGAAGCTACTGACTGAATGAAAGGAGCTGGCATCTCACTCTCTTTGAATCTTCTTTATCATGCTAGGATTAACAGGAAAAGCAAAAAATTTCAGAATTGCACCTTGCAATGTGGAGATATTACTGTTTGTGCATTTACAATATTCATTGATTTTTGCCATTGAAAAACATGTTTTTCATATACCAGAAATGTTTGAAGCTACTGACTGAATGAAAGGAGCTGGCATCTCACTCTCTTTGAATCTTCTTTATCATGCTAGGATTAACAGGAAAAAGCAAAAAATTTCAGAATTGCACCTTGCAATGTGGAGATATTACTGTTTGTGCATTTACAATATTCATTGATTTTTGCCATTGAAAAACATGTTTTTCATATACCAGAAATGTTTGAAGCTACTGACTGAATGAAAGGAGCTGGCATCTCACTCTCTTTGAATCTTCTTTATCATGCTAGGATTAACAGGAAAAAGCTAAAAATTTCAGAATTGCACCGTGCAATGTGGAGATATTACTGTTTGTGCATTTACAATATACATTGATTTTTGCCATTGAAAAACATGTTTTTCATATACCAGAAATGTTTGAAGCTACTGACTGAATGAAAGGAGCTGGCATCTCACTCTCTTTGAATCTTCTTTATCATGCTAGGATTAACAGGAAAAAGCAAAAAATTTCAGAATTGCACCTTAAAATGTGGAGATATTACTGTTTGTGCATTTACAATATTCATTAATTTTTGCCATTGAAAAACATGTTTTTCATATACCAGAAATGTTTGAAGCTACTGACTGAATGAAAGGAGCTGGCATCTCACTCTCTTTGAATCTTCTTTATCATGCTAGGATTAGCAGGAAAAAGCAAAAAATTTCAGAATTGCACCTTGCAATGTGGAGATATTACTGTTTGTGCATTTACAATATTCATTGATTTTTGCCATTGAAAAACATGTTTTTCATATACCAGAAATGTTTGAAGCTACTGACTGAATGAAAGGAGCTGGCATCTCACTCTCTTTGAATCTTCTTTATCATGCTAGGATTAACAGGAAAAAGCTAAAAATTTCAGAATTGCACCGTGCAATGTGGAGATATTACTGTTTGTGCATTTACAATATTCATTGATTTTTGCCATTGAAAAACATGTTTTTCATATACCAGAAATGTTTGAAGCTACTGACTGAATGAAAGGAGCTGGCATCTCACTCTCTTTGAATCTTCTTTATCATGCTAGGATTAACAGGAAAAAGCTAAAAATTTCAGAATTGCACCGTGCAATGTGGAGATATTACTGTTTGTGCATTTACAATATTCATTGATTTTTGCCATTGAAAAACATGTTTTTCATATACCAGAAATGTTTGAAGCTACTGACTGAATGAAAGGAGCTGGCATCTCACTCTCTTTGAATCTTCTTTATCATGCTAGGATTAACAGGAAAAAGCTAAAAATTTCAGAATTGCACCGTGCAATGTGGAGATATTACTGTTTGTGCATTTACAATATACATTGATTTTTGCCATTGAAAAACATGTTTTTCATATACCAGAAATGTTTGAAGCTACTGACTGAATGAAAGGAGCTGGCATCTCACTCTCTTTGAATCTTCTTTATCATGCTAGGATTAACAGGAAAAAGCTAAAAATTTCAGAATTGCACCGTGCAATGTGGAGATATTACTGTTTGTGCATTTACAATATTCATTGATTTTTGCCATTGAAAAACGTTTTTCATATACCAGAAATGTTTGAAGCTACTGACTGAATGAAAGGAGCTGGCATCTCACTCTCTTTGAATCTTCTTTATCATGCTAGGATTAACAGGAAAAGCAAAAAATTTCAGAATTGCACCTTGCAATGTGGAGATATTACTGTTTGTGCATTTACAATATTCATTGATTTTTGCCATTGAAAAACATGTTTTTCATATACCAGAAATGTTTGAAGCTACTGACTGAATGAAAGGAGCTGGCATCTCACTCTCTTTGAATCTTCTTTATCATGCTAGGATTAACAGGAAAAAGCTAAAAATTTCAGAATTGCACCGTGCAATGTGGAGATATTACTGTTTGTGCATTTACAATATACATTGATTTTTGCCATTGAAAAACATGTTTTTCATATACCAGAAATGTTTGAAGCTACTGACTGAATGAAAGGAGCTGGCATCTCACTCTCTTTGAATCTTCTTTATCATGCTAGGATTAACAGGAAAAAGCTAAAAATTTCAGAATTGCACCGTGCAATGTGGAGATATTACTGTTTGTGCATTTACAATATTCATTGATTTTTGCCATTGAAAAACGTTTTTCATATACCAGAAATGTTTGAAGCTACTGACTGAATGAAAGGAGCTGGCATCTCACTCTCTTTGAATCTTCTTTATCATGCTAGGATTAACAGGAAAAGCAAAAAATTTCAGAATTGCACCTTGCAATGTGGAGATATTACTGTTTGTGCATTTACAATATTCATTGATTTTTGCCATTGAAAAACATGTTTTTCATATACCAGAAATGTTTGAAGCTACTGACTGAATGAAAGGAGCTGGCATCTCACTCTCTTTGAATCTTCTTTATCATGCTAGGATTAACAGGAAAAAGCAAAAAATTTCAGAATTGCACCTTGCAATGTGGAGATATTACTGTTTGTGCATTTACAATATTCATTGATTTTTGCCATTGAAAAACATGTTTTTCATATACCAGAAATGTTTGAAGCTACTGACTGAATGAAAGGAGCTGGCATCTCACTCTCTTTGAATCTTCTTTATCATGCTAGGATTAACAGGAAAAAGCTAAAAATTTCAGAATTGCACCGTGCAATGTGGAGATATTACTGTTTGTGCATTTACAATATACATTGATTTTTGCCATTGAAAAACATGTTTTTCATATACCAGAAATGTTTGAAGCTACTGACTGAATGAAAGGAGCTGGCATCTCACTCTCTTTGAATCTTCTTTATCATGCTAGGATTAACAGGAAAAAGCAAAAAATTTCAGAATTGCACCTTAAAATGTGGAGATATTACTGTTTGTGCATTTACAATATTCATTAATTTTTGCCATTGAAAAACATGTTTTTCATATACCAGAAATGTTTGAAGCTACTGACTGAATGAAAGGAGCTGGCATCTCACTCTCTTTGAATCTTCTTTATCATGCTAGGATTAGCAGGAAAAAGCAAAAAATTTCAGAATTGCACCTTGCAATGTGGAGATATTACTGTTTGTGCATTTACAATATTCATTGATTTTTGCCATTGAAAAACATGTTTTTCATATACCAGAAATGTTTGAAGCTACTGACTGAATGAAAGGAGCTGGCATCTCACTCTCTTTGAATCTTCTTTATCATGCTAGGATTAACAGGAAAAAGCTAAAAATTTCAGAATTGCACCGTGCAATGTGGAGATATTACTGTTTGTGCATTTACAATATTCATTGATTTTTGCCATTGAAAAACATGTTTTTCATATACCAGAAATGTTTGAAGCTACTGACTGAATGAAAGGAGCTGGCATCTCACTCTCTTTGAATCTTCTTTATCATGCTAGGATTAACAGGAAAAAGCTAAAAATTTCAGAATTGCACCGTGCAATGTGGAGATATTACTGTTTGTGCATTTACAATATTCATTGATTTTTGCCATTGAAAAACGTTTTTCATATACCAGAAATGTTTGAAGCTACTGACTGAATGAAAGGAGCTGGCATCTCACTCTCTTTGAATCTTCTTTATCATGCTAGGATTAACAGGAAAAGCAAAAAATTTCAGAATTGCACCTTGCAATGTGGAGATATTACTGTTTGTGCATTTACAATATTCATTGATTTTTGCCATTGAAAAACATGTTTTTCATATACCAGAAATGTTTGAAGCTACTGACTGAATGAAAGGAGCTGGCATCTCACTCTCTTTGAATCTTCTTTATCATGCTAGGATTAACAGGAAAAAGCAAAAAATTTCAGAATTGCACCTTGCAATGTGGAGATATTACTGTTTGTGCATTTACAATATTCATTGATTTTTGCCATTGAAAAACATGTTTTTCATATACCAGAAATGTTTGAAGCTACTGACTGAATGAAAGGAGCTGGCATCTCACTCTCTTTGAATCTTCTTTATCATGCTAGGATTAACAGGAAAAAGCTAAAAATTTCAGAATTGCACCTTGCAATGTGGAGATATTACTGTTTGTGCATTTACAATATTCATTGATTTTTGCCATTGAAAAACATGTTTTTCATATACCAGAAATGTTTGAAGCTACTGACTGAATGAAAGGAGCTGGCATCTCACTCTCTTTGAATCTTCTTTATCATGCTAGGATTAACAGGAAAAAGCAAAAAATTTCAGAATTGCACCTTAAAATGTGGAGATATTACTGTTTGTGCATTTACAATATTCATTAATTTTTGCCATTGAAAAACATGTTTTTCATATACCAGAAATGTTTGAAGCTACTGACTGAATGAAAGGAGCTGGCATCTCACTCTCTTTGAATCTTCTTTATCATGCTAGGATTAGCAGGAAAAAGCTAAAAATTTCAGAATTGCACCGTGCAATGTGGAGATATTACTGTTTGTGCATTTACAATATTCATTGATTTTTGCCATTGAAAAACATGTTTTTCATATACCAGAAATGTTTGAAGCTACTGACTGAATGAAAGGAGCTGGCATCTCACTCTCTTTGAATCTTCTTTATCATGCTAGGATTAGCAGGAAAAAGCAAAAAATTTCAGAATTGCACCTTGCAATGTGGAGATATTACTGTTTGTGCATTTACAATATTCATTGATTTTTGCCATTGAAAAACATGTTTTTCATATACCAGAAATGTTTGAAGCTACTGACTGAATGAAAGGAGCTGGCATCTCACTCTCTTTGAATCTTCTTTATCATGCTAGGATTAACAGGAAAAAGCTAAAAATTTCAGAATTGCACCGTGCAATGTGGAGATATCACTGTTTGTGCATTTACAATATTCATTGATTTTTGCCATTGAAAAACATGTTTTTCATATACCAGAAATGTTTGAAGCTACTGACTGAATGAAAGGAGCTGGCATCTCACTCTCTTTGAATCTTCTTTATCATGCTAGGATTAACAGGAAAAAGCAAAAAATTTCAGAATTGCACCTTGCAATGTGGAGATATTACTGTTTGTGCATTTACAATATTCATTGATTTTTGCCATTGAAAAACATGTTTTTCATATACCAGAAATGTTTGAAGCTACTGACTGAATGAAAGGAGCTGGCATCTCACTCTCTTTGAATCTTCTTTATCATGCTAGGATTAACAGGAAAAAGCTAAAAATTTCAGAATTGCACCGTGCAATGTGGAGATATTACTGTTTGTGCATTTACAATATTCATTGATTTTTGCCATTGAAAAACATGTTTTTCATATACCAGAAATGTTTGAAGCTACTGACTGAATGAAAGGAGCTGGCATCTCACTCTCTTTGAATCTTCTTTATCATGCTAGGATTAACAGGAAAAAGCAAAAAATTTCAGAATTGCACCTTGCAATGTGGAGATATTACTGTTTGTGCATTTACAATATTCATTGATTTTTGCCATTGAAAAACGTCCAGAAATGTTTGAAGCTACTGACTGAATGAAATGAGCTGGCATCTCACTCTCTTTGAATCTTCTTTATCATGCTAGGATTAACAGGAAAAAGCTAAAAATTTCAGAATTGCACCGTGCAATGTGGAGATATTACTGTTTGTGCATTTACAATATTCATTGATTTTTGCCATTGAAAAACGTTTTTCATATACCAGAAATGTTTGAAGCTACTGACTGAATGAAAGGAGCTGGCATCTCACTCTCTTTGAATCTTCTTTATCATGCTAGGATTAGCAGGAAAAAGCAAAAAATTTCAGAATTGCACCTTGCAATGTGGAGATATTACTGTTTGTGCATTTACAACATTCATTGATTTTTGCCATTGAAAAACATGTTTTTCATATACCAGAAATGTTTGAAGCTACTGACTGAATGAAAGGAGCTGGCATCTCACTCTCTTTGAATCTTCTTTATCATGCTAGGATTAACAGGAAAAAGCTAAAAATTTCAGAATTGCACCGTGCAATGTGGAGATATTACTGTTTGTGCATTTACAATATTCATTGATTTTTGCCATTGAAAAACATGTTTTTCATATACCAGAAATGTTTGAAGCTACTGACTGAATGAAAGGAGCTGGCATCTCACTCTCTTTGAATCTTCTTTATCATGCTAGGATTAGCAGGAAAAAGCAAAAAATTTCAGAATTGCACCTTGCAATGTGGAGATATTACTGTTTGTGCATTTACAATATTCATTGATTTTTGCCTTTGAAAAACATGTTTTTCATATACCAGAAATGTTTGAAGCTACTGACTGAATGAAAGGAGCTGGCATCTCACTCTCTTTGAATCTTCTTTATCATGCTAGGATTAGCAGGAAAAAGCAAAAAATTTCAGAATTGCACCTTGCAATGTGGAGATATTACTGTTTGTGCATTTACAATATTCATTGATTTTTGCCATTGAAAAACATGTTTTTCATATACCAGAAATGTTTGAAGCTACTGACTGAATGAAAGGAGCTGGCATCTCACTCTCTTTGAATCTTCTTTATCATGCTAGGATTAACAGGAAAAAGCTAAAAATTTCAGAATTGCACCGTGCAATGTGGAGATATTACTGTTTGTGCATTTACAATATTCATTGATTTTTGCCATTGAAAAACATGTTTTTCATATACCAGAAATGTTTGAAGCTACTGACTGAATGAAAGGAGCTGGCATCTCACTCTCTTTGAATCTTCTTTATCATGCTAGGATTAGCAGGAAAAAGCAAAAAATTTCAGAATTGCACCTTGCAATGTGGAGATATTACTGTTTGTGCATTTACAATATTCATTGATTTTTGCCATTGAAAAACGTTTTTCATATACCAGAAATGTTTGCAGCTACTGACTGAATGAAAGGAGCTGGCATCTCACTCTCTTTGAATCTTCTTTATCATGCTAGGATTAACAGGAAAAAGCAAAAAATTTCAGAATTGCACCTTGCAATGTGGAGATATTACTGTTTGTGCATTTACAATATTCATTGATTTTTGCCATTGAAAAACATGTTTTTCATATACCAGAAATGTTTGAAGCTACTGACTGAATGAAAGGAGCTGGCATCTCACTCTCTTTGAATCTTCTTTATTATGCTAGGATTAACAGGAAAAAGCAAAAAATTTCAGAATTGCACCTTGCAATGTGGAGATATTACTGTTTGTGCATTTACAATATTCATTGATTTTTGCCATTGAAAAACATGTTTTTCATATACCAGAAATGTTTGAAGCTACTGACTGAATGAAAGGAGCTGGCATCTCACTCTCTTTGAATCTTCTTTATCATGCTAGGATTAACAGGAAAAAGCTAAAAATTTCAGAATTGCACCGTGCAATGTGGAGATATTACTGTTTGTGCATTTACAATATTCATTGATTTTTGCCATTGAAAAACATGTTTTTCATATACCAGAAATGTTTGAAGCTACTGACTGAATGAAAGGAGCTGGCATCTCACTCTCTTTGAATCTTCTTTATCATGCTAGGATTAACAGGAAAAAGCAAAAAATTTCAGAATTGCACCTTAAAATGTGGAGATATTACTGTTTGTGCATTTACAATATTCATTAATTTTTGCCATTGAAAAACATGTTTTTCATATACCAGAAATGTTTGAAGCTACTGACTGAATGAAAGGAGCTGGCATCTCACTCTCTTTGAATCTTCTTTATCATGCTAGGATTAGCAGGAAAAAGCAAAAAATTTCAGAATTGCACCTTGCAATGTGGAGATATTACTGTTTGTGCATTTACAACATTCATTGATTTTTGCCATTGAAAAACATGTTTTTCATATACCAGAAATGTTTGAAGCTACTGACTGAATGAAAGGAGCTGGCATCTCACTCTCTTTGAATCTTCTTTATCATGCTAGGATTAACAGGAAAAAGCTAAAAATTTCAGAATTGCACTGTGCAATGTGGAGATATTACTGTTTGTGCATTTACAATATTCATTGATTTTTGCCATTGAAAAACATGTTTTTCATATACCAGAAATGTTTGAAGCTACTGACTGAATGAAAGGAGCTGGCATCTCACTCTCTTTGAATCTTCTTTATCATGCTAGGATTAGCAGGAAAAAGCAAAAAATTTCAGAATTGCACCTTGCAATGTGGAGATATTACTGTTTGTGCATTTACAACATTCATTGATTTTTGCCATTGAAAAACATGTTTTTCATATACCAGAAATGTTTGAAGCTACTGACTGAATGAAAGGAGCTGGCATCTCACTCTCTTTGAATCTTCTTTATCATGCTAGGATTAACAGGAAAAAGCTAAAAATTTCAGAATTGCACCGTGCAATGTGGAGATATTACTGTTTGTGCATTTACAATATTCATTGATTTTTGCCATTGAAAAACATGTTTTTCATATACCAGAAATGTTTGAAGCTACTGACTGAATGAAAGGAGCTGGCATCTCACTCTCTTTGAATCTTCTTTATCATGCTAGGATTAGCAGGAAAAAGCAAAAAATTTCAGAATTTCACCTTGCAATGTGGAGATATTACTGTTTGTGCATTTACAATATTCATTGATTTTTGCCATTGAAAAACATGTTTTTCATATACCAGAAATGTTTGAAGCTACTGACTGAATGAAAGGAGCTGGCATCTCACTCTCTTTGAATCTTCTTTATCATGCTAGGATTAACAGGAAAAAGCAAAAAATTTCAGAATTGCACCTTGCAATGTGGAGATATTACTGTTTGTGCATTTACAATATTCATTGATTTTTGCCATTGAAAAACATGTTTTTCATATACCAGAAATGTTTGAAGCTACTGACTGAATGAAAGGAGCTGGCATCTCACTCTCTTTGAATCTTCTTTATTATGCTAGGATTAACAGGAAAAAGCAAAAAATTTCAGAATTGCACCTTGCAATGTGGAGATATTACTGTTTGTGCATTTACAATATTCATTGATTTTTGCCATTGAAAAACATGTTTTTCATATACCAGAAATGTTTGAAGCTACTGACTGAATGAAAGGAGCTGGCATCTCACTCTCTTTGAATCTTCTTTATCATGCTAGGATTAACAGGAAAAAGCTAAAAATTTCAGAATTGCACCGTGCAATGTGGAGATATTACTGTTTGTGCATTTACAATATACATTGATTTTTGCCATTGAAAAACATGTTTTTCATATACCAGAAATGTTTGAAGCTACTGACTGAATGAAAGGAGCTGGCATCTCACTCTCTTTCAATCTTCTTTATCATGCTAGGATTAACAGGAAAAAGCAAAAAATTTCAGAATTGCACCTTAAAATGTGGAGATATTACTGTTTGTGCATTTACAATATTCATTAATTTTTGCCATTGAAAAACATGTTTTTCATATACCAGAAATGTTTGAAGCTACTGACTGAATGAAAGGAGCTGGCATCTCACTCTCTTTGAATCTTCTTTATCATGCTAGGATTAGCAGGAAAAAGCAAAAAATTTCAGAATTGCACCTTGCAATGTGGAGATATTACTGTTTGTGCATTTACAATATTCATTGATTTTTGCCATTGAAAAACATGTTTTTCATATACCAGAAATGTTTGAAGCTACTGACTGAATGAAAGGAGCTGGCATCTCACTCTCTTTGAATCTTCTTTATCATGCTAGGATTAACAGGAAAAAGCTAAAAATTTCAGAATTGCACCGTGCAATGTGGAGATATTACTGTTTGTGCATTTACAATATTCATTGATTTTTGCCATTGAAAAACGTTTTTCATATACCAGAAATGTTTGAAGCTACTGACTGAATGAAAGGAGCTGGCATCTCACTCTCTTTGAATCTTCTTTATCATGCTAGGATTAACAGGAAAAGCAAAAAATTTCAGAATTGCACCTTGCAATGTGGAGATATTACTGTTTGTGCATTTACAATATTCATTGATTTTTGCCATTGAAAAACATGTTTTTCATATACCAGAAATGTTTGAAGCTACTGACTGAATGAAAGGAGCTGGCATCTCACTCTCTTTGAATCTTCTTTATCATGCTAGGATTAACAGGAAAAAGCAAAAAATTTCAGAATTGCACCTTGCAATGTGGAGATATTACTGTTTGTGCATTTACAATATTCATTGATTTTTGCCATTGAAAAACATGTTTTTCATATACCAGAAATGTTTGAAGCTACTGACTGAATGAAAGGAGCTGGCATCTCACTCTCTTTGAATCTTCTTTATCATGCTAGGATTAACAGGAAAAAGCTAAAAATTTCAGAATTGCACCTTGCAATGTGGAGATATTACTGTTTGTGCATTTACAATATTCATTGATTTTTGCCATTGAAAAACATGTTTTTCATATACCAGAAATGTTTGAAGCTACTGACTGAATGAAAGGAGCTGGCATCTCACTCTCTTTGAATCTTCTTTATCATGCTAGGATTAACAGGAAAAAGCAAAAAATTTCAGAATTGCACCTTAAAATGTGGAGATATTACTGTTTGTGCATTTACAATATTCATTAATTTTTGCCATTGAAAAACATGTTTTTCATATACCAGAAATGTTTGAAGCTACTGACTGAATGAAAGGAGCTGGCATCTCACTCTCTTTGAATCTTCTTTATCATGCTAGGATTAGCAGGAAAAAGCTAAAAATTTCAGAATTGCACCGTGCAATGTGGAGATATTACTGTTTGTGCATTTACAATATTCATTGATTTTTGCCATTGAAAAACATGTTTTTCATATACCAGAAATGTTTGAAGCTACTGACTGAATGAAAGGAGCTGGCATCTCACTCTCTTTGAATCTTCTTTATCATGCTAGGATTAGCAGGAAAAAGCAAAAAATTTCAGAATTGCACCTTGCAATGTGGAGATATTACTGTTTGTGCATTTACAATATTCATTGATTTTTGCCATTGAAAAACATGTTTTTCATATACCAGAAATGTTTGAAGCTACTGACTGAATGAAAGGAGCTGGCATCTCACTCTCTTTGAATCTTCTTTATCATGCTAGGATTAACAGGAAAAAGCTAAAAATTTCAGAATTGCACCGTGCAATGTGGAGATATCACTGTTTGTGCATTTACAATATTCATTGATTTTTGCCATTGAAAAACATGTTTTTCATATACCAGAAATGTTTGAAGCTACTGACTGAATGAAAGGAGCTGGCATCTCACTCTCTTTGAATCTTCTTTATCATGCTAGGATTAACAGGAAAAAGCAAAAAATTTCAGAATTGCACCTTGCAATGTGGAGATATTACTGTTTGTGCATTTACAATATTCATTGATTTTTGCCATTGAAAAACATGTTTTTCATATACCAGAAATGTTTGAAGCTACTGACTGAATGAAAGGAGCTGGCATCTCACTCTCTTTGAATCTTCTTTATCATGCTAGGATTAACAGGAAAAAGCTAAAAATTTCAGAATTGCACCGTGCAATGTGGAGATATTACTGTTTGTGCATTTACAATATTCATTGATTTTTGCCATTGAAAAACATGTTTTTCATATACCAGAAATGTTTGAAGCTACTGACTGAATGAAAGGAGCTGGCATCTCACTCTCTTTGAATCTTCTTTATCATGCTAGGATTAACAGGAAAAAGCAAAAAATTTCAGAATTGCACCTTGCAATGTGGAGATATTACTGTTTGTGCATTTACAATATTCATTGATTTTTGCCATTGAAAAACATGTTTTTCATATACCAGAAATGTTTGAAGCTACTGACTGAATGAAAGGAGCTGGCATCTCACTCTCTTTGAATCTTCTTTATCATGCTAGGATTAACAGGAAAAAGCTAAAAATTTCAGAATTGCACCGTGCAATGTGGAGATATTACTGTTTGTGCATTTACAATATTCATTGATTTTTGCCATTGAAAAACATGTTTTTCATATACCAGAAATGTTTGAAGCTACTGACTGAATGAAAGGAGCTGGCATCTCACTCTCTTTGAATCTTCTTTATCATGCTAGGATTAACAGGAAAAAGCAAAAAATTTCAGAATTGCACCTTGCAATGTGGAGATATTACTGTTTGTGCATTTACAATATTCATTGATTTTTGCCATTGAAAAACATGTTTTTCATATACCAGAAATGTTTGAAGCTACTGACTGAATGAAAGGAGCTGGCATCTCACTCTCTTTGAATCTTCTTTATCATGCTAGGATTAACAGGAAAAAGCTAAAAATTTCAGAATTGCACCGTGCAATGTGGAGATATTACTGTTTGTGCATTTACAATATTCATTGATTTTTGCCATTGAAAAACATGTTTTTCATATACCAGAAATGTTTGAAGCTACTGACTGAATGAAAGGAGCTGGCATCTCACTCTCTTTGAATCTTCTTTATCATGCTAGGATTAGCAGGAAAAAGCAAAAAATTTCAGAATTGCACCTTGCAATGTGGAGATATTACTGTTTGTGCATTTACAATATTCATTGATTTTTGCCATTGAAAAACATGTTTTTCATATACCAGAAATGTTTGAAGCTACTGACTGAATGAAAGGAGCTGGCATCTCACTCTCTTTGAATCTTCTTTATCATGCTAGGATTAACAGGAAAAAGCAAAAAATTTTAGAATTGCACCTTGCAATGTGGAGATATTACTGTTTGTGCATTTACAATATTCATTGATTTTTGCCATTGAAAAACATGTTTTTCATATACCAGAAATGTTTGAAGCTACTGACTGAATGAAAGGAGCTGGCATCTCACTCTCTTTGAATCTTCTTTATTATGCTAGGATTAACAGGAAAAAGCAAAAAATTTCAGAATTGCACCTTGCAATGTGGAGATATTACTGTTTGTGCATTTACAATATTCATTGATTTTTGCCATTGAAAAACATGTTTTTCATATACCAGAAATGTTTGAAGCTACTGACTGAATGAAAGGAGCTGGCATCTCACTCTCTTTGAATCTTCTTTATCATGCTAGGATTAACAGGAAAAAGCTAAAAATTTCAGAATTGCACCGTGCAATGTGGAGATATTACTGTTTGTGCATTTACAATATACATTGATTTTTGCCATTGAAAAACATGTTTTTCATATACCAGAAATGTTTGAAGCTACTGACTGAATGAAAGGAGCTGGCATCTCACTCTCTTTGAATCTTCTTTATCATGCTAGGATTAACAGGAAAAAGCAAAAAATTTCAGAATTGCACCTTAAAATGTGGAGATATTACTGTTTGTGCATTTACAATATTCATTAATTTTTGCCATTGAAAAACATGTTTTTCATATACCAGAAATGTTTGAAGCTACTGACTGAATGAAAGGAGCTGGCATCTCACTCTCTTTGAATCTTCTTTATCATGCTAGGATTAGCAGGAAAAAGCAAAAAATTTCAGAATTGCACCTTGCAATGTGGAGATATTACTGTTTGTGCATTTACAATATTCATTGATTTTTGCCATTGAAAAACATGTTTTTCATATACCAGAAATGTTTGAAGCTACTGACTGAATGAAAGGAGCTGGCATCTCACTCTCTTTGAATCTTCTTTATCATGCTAGGATTAACAGGAAAAAGCTAAAAATTTCAGAATTGCACCGTGCAATGTGGAGATATTACTGTTTGTGCATTTACAATATTCATTGATTTTTGCCATTGAAAAACGTTTTTCATATACCAGAAATGTTTGAAGCTACTGACTGAATGAAAGGAGCTGGCATCTCACTCTCTTTGAATCTTCTTTATCATGCTAGGATTAACAGGAAAAGCAAAAAATTTCAGAATTGCACCTTGCAATGTGGAGATATTACTGTTTGTGCATTTACAATATTCATTGATTTTTGCCATTGAAAAACATGTTTTTCATATACCAGAAATGTTTGAAGCTACTGACTGAATGAAAGGAGCTGGCATCTCACTCTCTTTGAATCTTCTTTATCATGCTAGGATTAACAGGAAAAAGCAAAAAATTTCAGAATTGCACCTTGCAATGTGGAGATATTACTGTTTGTGCATTTACAATATTCATTGATTTTTGCCATTGAAAAACATGTTTTTCATATACCAGAAATGTTTGAAGCTACTGACTGAATGAAAGGAGCTGGCATCTCACTCTCTTTGAATCTTCTTTATCATGCTAGGATTAACAGGAAAAAGCTAAAAATTTCAGAATTGCACCTTGCAATGTGGAGATATTACTGTTTGTGCATTTACAATATTCATTGATTTTTGCCATTGAAAAACATGTTTTTCATATACCAGAAATGTTTGAAGCTACTGACTGAATGAAAGGAGCTGGCATCTCACTCTCTTTGAATCTTCTTTATCATGCTAGGATTAACAGGAAAAAGCAAAAAATTTCAGAATTGCACCTTAAAATGTGGAGATATTACTGTTTGTGCATTTACAATATTCATTAATTTTTGCCATTGAAAAACATGTTTTTCATATACCAGAAATGTTTGAAGCTACTGACTGAATGAAAGGAGCTGGCATCTCACTCTCTTTGAATCTTCTTTATCATGCTAGGATTAGCAGGAAAAAGCTAAAAATTTCAGAATTGCACCGTGCAATGTGGAGATATTACTGTTTGTGCATTTACAATATTCATTGATTTTTGCCATTGAAAAACATGTTTTTCATATACCAGAAATGTTTGAAGCTACTGACTGAATGAAAGGAGCTGGCATCTCACTCTCTTTGAATCTTCTTTATCATGCTAGGATTAGCAGGAAAAAGCAAAAAATTTCAGAATTGCACCTTGCAATGTGGAGATATTACTGTTTGTGCATTTACAATATTCATTGATTTTTGCCATTGAAAAACATGTTTTTCATATACCAGAAATGTTTGAAGCTACTGACTGAATGAAAGGAGCTGGCATCTCACTCTCTTTGAATCTTCTTTATCATGCTAGGATTAACAGGAAAAAGCTAAAAATTTCAGAATTGCACCGTGCAATGTGGAGATATTACTGTTTGTGCATTTACAATATTCATTGATTTTTGCCATTGAAAAACATGTTTTTCATATACCAGAAATGTTTGAAGCTACTGACTGAATGAAAGGAGCTGGCATCTCACTCTCTTTGAATCTTCTTTATCATGCTAGGATTAACAGGAAAAAGCAAAAAATTTCAGAATTGCACCTTGCAATGTGGAGATATTACTGTTTGTGCATTTACAATATTCATTGATTTTTGCCATTGAAAAACATGTTTTTCATATACCAGAAATGTTTGAAGCTACTGACTGAATGAAAGGAGCTGGCATCTCACTCTCTTTGAATCTTCTTTATCATGCTAGGATTAACAGGAAAAAGCTAAAAATTTCAGAATTGCACCGTGCAATGTGGAGATATTACTGTTTGTGCATTTACAATATTCATTGATTTTTGCCATTGAAAAACATGTTTTTCATATACCAGAAATGTTTGAAGCTACTGACTGAATGAAAGGAGCTGGCATCTCACTCTCTTTGAATCTTCTTTATCATGCTAGGATTAACAGGAAAAAGCAAAAAATTTCAGAATTGCACCTTGCAATGTGGAGATATTACTGTTTGTGCATTTACAATATTCATTGATTTTTGCCATTGAAAAACATGTTTTTCATATACCAGAAATGTTTGAAGCTACTGACTGAATGAAAGGAGCTGGCATCTCACTCTCTTTGAATCTTCTTTATCATGCTAGGATTAACAGGAAAAAGCTAAAAATTTCAGAATTGCACCGTGCAATGTGGAGATATTACTGTTTGTGCATTTACAATATTCATTGATTTTTGCCATTGAAAAACATGTTTTTCATATACCAGAAATGTTTGAAGCTACTGACTGAATGAAAGGAGCTGGCATCTCACTCTCTTTGAATCTTCTTTATCATGCTAGGATTAACAGGAAAAAGCAAAAAATTTCAGAATTGCACCTTGCAATGTGGAGATATTACTGTTTGTGCATTTACAATATTCATTGATTTTTGCCATTGAAAAACATGTTTTTCATATACCAGAAATGTTTGAAGCTACTGACTGAATGAAAGGAGCTGGCATCTCTCTCTTTGAATCTTCTTTATCATGCTAGGATTAACAGGAAAAAGCTAAAAATTTCAGAATTGCACCGTGCAATGTGGAGATATTACTGTTTGTGCATTTACAATATTCATTGATTTTTGCCATTGAAAAACATGTTTTTCATATACCAGAAATGTTTGAAGCTACTGACTGAATGAAAGGAGCTGGCATCTCACTCTCTTTGAATCTTCTTTATCATGCTAGGATTAGCAGGAAAAAGCAAAAAATTTCAGAATTGCACCTTGCAATGTGGAGATATTACTGTTTGTGCATTTACAATATTCATTGATTTTTGCCATTGAAAAACATGTTTTTCATATACCAGAAATGTTTGAAGCTACTGACTGAATGAAAGGAGCTGGCATCTCACTCTCTTTGAATCTTCTTTATCATGCTAGGATTAACAGGAAAAAGCAAAAAATTTCAGAATTGCACCTTAAAATGTGGAGATATTACTGTTTGTGCATTTACAATATTCATTAATTTTTGCCATTGAAAAACATGTTTTTCATATACCAGAAATGTTTGAAGCTACTGACTGAATGAAAGGAGCTGGCATCTCACTCTCTTTGAATCTTCTTTATCATGCTAGGATTAGCAGGAAAAAGCTAAAAATTTCAGAATTGCACCGTGCAATGTGGAGATATTACTGTTTGTGCATTTACAATATTCATTGATTTTTGCCATTGAAAAACATGTTTTTCATATACCAGAAATGTTTGAAGCTACTGACTGAATGAAAGGAGCTGGCATCTCACTCTCTTTGAATCTTCTTTATCATGCTAGGATTAGCAGGAAAAAGCAAAAAATTTCAGAATTGCACCTTGCAATGTGGAGATATTACTGTTTGTGCATTTACAATATTCATTGATTTTTGCCATTGAAAAACATGTTTTTCATATACCAGAAATGTTTGAAGCTACTGACTGAATGAAAGGAGCTGGCATCTCACTCTCTTTGAATCTTCTTTATCATGCTAGGATTAACAGGAAAAAGCTAAAAATTTCAGAATTGCACCGTGCAATGTGGAGATATTACTGTTTGTGCATTTACAATATTCATTGATTTTTGCCATTGAAAAACATGTTTTTCATATACCAGAAATGTTTGAAGCTACTGACTGAATGAAAGGAGCTGGCATCTCACTCTCTTTGAATCTTCTTTATCATGCTAGGATTAGCAGGAAAAAGCAAAAAATTTCAGAATTGCACCTTGCAATGTGGAGATATTAGTTTGTGCATTTACAATATTCATTGATTTTTGCCATTGAAAAACATGTTTTTCATATACCAGAAATGTTTGAAGCTACTGACTGAATGAAAGGAGCTGGCATCTCACTCTCTTTGAATCTTCTTTATCATGCTAGGATTAACAGGAAAAAGCTAAAAATTTCAGAATTGCACCGTGCAATGTGGAGATATTACTGTTTGTGCATTTACAATATTCATTGATTTTTGCCATTGAAAAACATGTTTTTCATATACCAGAAATGTTTGAAGCTACTGACTGAATGAAAGGAGCTGGCATCTCACTCTCTTTGAATCTTCTTTATCATGCTAGGATTAGCAGGAAAAAGCAAAAAATTTCAGAATTGCACCTTGCAATGTGGAGATATTACTGTTTGTGCATTTACAATATTCATTCATTTTTGCCATTGAAAAACATGTTTTTCATATACCAGAAATGTTTGAAGCTACTGACTGAATGAAAGGAGCTGGCATCTCACTCTCTTTGAATCTTCTTTATCATGCTAGGATTAACAGGAAAAAGCAAAAAATTTCAGAATTGCACCTTGCAATGTGGAGATATTACTGTTTGTGCATTTACAATATTCATTGATTTTTGCCATTGAAAAACATGTTTTTCATATACCAGAAATGTTTGAAGCTACTGACTGAATGAAAGGAGCTGGCATCTCACTCTCTTTGAATCTTCTTTATCATGCTAGGATTAACAGGAAAAAGCTAAAAATTTCAGAATTGCACCGTGCAATGTGGAGATATTACTGTTTGTGCATTTACAATATTCATTGATTTTTGCCATTGAAAAACATGTTTTTCATATACCAGAAATGTTTGAAGCTACTGACTGAATGAAAGGAGCTGGCATCTCACTCTCTTTGAATCTTCTTTATCATGCTAGGATTAGCAGGAAAAAGCAAAAAATTTCAGAATTGCACCTTGCAATGTGGAGATATTACTGTTTGTGCATTTACAATATTCATTGATTTTTGCCATTGAAAAACATGTTTTTCATATACCAGAAATGTTTGAAGCTACTGACTGAATGAAAGGAGCTGGCATCTCACTCTCTTTGAATCTTCTTTATCATGCTAGGATTAACAGGAAAAAGCAAAAAATTTCAGAATTGCACCTTAAAATGTGGAGATATTACTGTTTGTGCATTTACAATATTCATTAATTTTTGCCATTGAAAAACATGTTTTTCATATACCAGAAATGTTTGAAGCTACTGACTGAATGAAAGGAGCTGGCATCTCACTCTCTTTGAATCTTCTTTATCATGCTAGGATTAGCAGGAAAAAGCTAAAAATTTCAGAATTGCACCGTGCAATGTGGAGATATTACTGTTTGTGCATTTACAATATTCATTGATTTTTGCCATTGAAAAACATGTTTTTCATATACCAGAAATGTTTGAAGCTACTGACTGAATGAAAGGAGCTGGCATCTCACTCTCTTTGAATCTTCTTTATCATGCTAGGATTAGCAGGAAAAAGCAAAAAATTTCAGAATTGCACCTTGCAATGTGGAGATATTACTGTTTGTGCATTTACAATATTCATTGATTTTTGCCATTGAAAAACATGTTTTTCATATACCAGAAATGTTTGAAGCTACTGACTGAATGAAAGGAGCTGGCATCTCACTCTCTTTGAATCTTCTTTATCATGCTAGGATTAACAGGAAAAAGCTAAAAATTTCAGAATTGCACCGTGCAATGTGGAGATATTACTGTTTGTGCATTTACAATATTCATTGATTTTTGCCATTGAAAAACATGTTTTTCATATACCAGAAATGTTTGAAGCTACTGACTGAATGAAAGGAGCTGGCATCTCACTCTCTTTGAATCTTCTTTATCATGCTAGGATTAACAGGAAAAAGCAAAAAATTTCAGAATTGCACCTTGCAATGTGGAGATATTACTGTTTGTGCATTTACAATATTCATTGATTTTTGCCATTGAAAAACATGTTTTTCATATACCAGAAATGTTTGAAGCTACTGACTGAATGAAAGGAGCTGGCATCTCACTCTCTTTGAATCTTCTTTATCATGCTAGGATTAACAGGAAAAAGCTAAAAATTTCAGAATTGCACCGTGCAATGTGGAGATATTACTGTTTGTGCATTTACAATATTCATTGATTTTTGCCATTGAAAAACATGTTTTTCATATACCAGAAATGTTTGAAGCTACTGACTGAATGAAAGGAGCTGGCATCTCACTCTCTTTGAATCTTCTTTATCATGCTAGGATTAACAGGAAAAAGCAAAAAATTTCAGAATTGCACCTTGCAATGTGGAGATATTACTGTTTGTGCATTTACAATATTCATTGATTTTTGCCATTGAAAAACATGTTTTTCATATACCAGAAATGTTTGAAGCTACTGACTGAATGAAAGGAGCTGGCATCTCACTCTCTTTGAATCTTCTTTATCATGCTAGGATTAACAGGAAAAAGCTAAAAATTTCAGAATTGCACCGTGCAATGTGGAGATATTACTGTTTGTGCATTTACAATATTCATTGATTTTTGCCATTGAAAAACATGTTTTTCATATACCAGAAATGTTTGAAGCTACTGACTGAATGAAAGGAGCTGGCATCTCACTCTCTTTGAATCTTCTTTATCATGCTAGGATTAACAGGAAAAAGCAAAAAATTTCAGAATTGCACCTTGCAATGTGGAGATATTACTGTTTGTGCATTTACAATATTCATTGATTTTTGCCATTGAAAAACATGTTTTTCATATACCAGAAATGTTTGAAGCTACTGACTGAATGAAAGGAGCTGGCATCTCTCTCTTTGAATCTTCTTTATCATGCTAGGATTAACAGGAAAAAGCTAAAAATTTCAGAATTGCACCGTGCAATGTGGAGATATTACTGTTTGTGCATTTACAATATTCATTGATTTTTGCCATTGAAAAACATGTTTTTCATATACCAGAAATGTTTGAAGCTACTGACTGAATGAAAGGAGCTGGCATCTCACTCTCTTTGAATCTTCTTTATCATGCTAGGATTAGCAGGAAAAAGCAAAAAATTTCAGAATTGCACCTTGCAATGTGGAGATATTACTGTTTGTGCATTTACAATATTCATTGATTTTTGCCATTGAAAAACATGTTTTTCATATACCAGAAATGTTTGAAGCTACTGACTGAATGAAAGGAGCTGGCATCTCACTCTCTTTGAATCTTCTTTATCATGCTAGGATTAACAGGAAAAAGCAAAAAATTTCAGAATTGCACCTTAAAATGTGGAGATATTACTGTTTGTGCATTTACAATATTCATTAATTTTTGCCATTGAAAAACATGTTTTTCATATACCAGAAATGTTTGAAGCTACTGACTGAATGAAAGGAGCTGGCATCTCACTCTCTTTGAATCTTCTTTATCATGCTAGGATTAGCAGGAAAAAGCTAAAAATTTCAGAATTGCACCGTGCAATGTGGAGATATTACTGTTTGTGCATTTACAATATTCATTGATTTTTGCCATTGAAAAACATGTTTTTCATATACCAGAAATGTTTGAAGCTACTGACTGAATGAAAGGAGCTGGCATCTCACTCTCTTTGAATCTTCTTTATCATGCTAGGATTAGCAGGAAAAAGCAAAAAATTTCAGAATTGCACCTTGCAATGTGGAGATATTACTGTTTGTGCATTTACAATATTCATTGATTTTTGCCATTGAAAAACATGTTTTTCATATACCAGAAATGTTTGAAGCTACTGACTGAATGAAAGGAGCTGGCATCTCACTCTCTTTGAATCTTCTTTATCATGCTAGGATTAACAGGAAAAAGCTAAAAATTTCAGAATTGCACCGTGCAATGTGGAGATATTACTGTTTGTGCATTTACAATATTCATTGATTTTTGCCATTGAAAAACATGTTTTTCATATACCAGAAATGTTTGAAGCTACTGACTGAATGAAAGGAGCTGGCATCTCACTCTCTTTGAATCTTCTTTATCATGCTAGGATTAGCAGGAAAAAGCAAAAAATTTCAGAATTGCACCTTGCAATGTGGAGATATTAGTTTGTGCATTTACAATATTCATTGATTTTTGCCATTGAAAAACATGTTTTTCATATACCAGAAATGTTTGAAGCTACTGACTGAATGAAAGGAGCTGGCATCTCACTCTCTTTGAATCTTCTTTATCATGCTAGGATTAACAGGAAAAAGCTAAAAATTTCAGAATTGCACCGTGCAATGTGGAGATATTACTGTTTGTGCATTTACAATATTCATTGATTTTTGCCATTGAAAAACATGTTTTTCATATACCAGAAATGTTTGAAGCTACTGACTGAATGAAAGGAGCTGGCATCTCACTCTCTTTGAATCTTCTTTATCATGCTAGGATTAGCAGGAAAAAGCAAAAAATTTCAGAATTGCACCTTGCAATGTGGAGATATTACTGTTTGTGCATTTACAATATTCATTCATTTTTGCCATTGAAAAACATGTTTTTCATATACCAGAAATGTTTGAAGCTACTGACTGAATGAAAGGAGCTGGCATCTCACTCTCTTTGAATCTTCTTTATCATGCTAGGATTAACAGGAAAAAGCAAAAAATTTCAGAATTGCACCTTGCAATGTGGAGATATTACTGTTTGTGCATTTACAATATTCATTGATTTTTGCCATTGAAAAACATGTTTTTCATATACCAGAAATGTTTGAAGCTACTGACTGAATGAAAGGAGCTGGCATCTCACTCTCTTTGAATCTTCTTTATCATGCTAGGATTAACAGGAAAAAGCTAAAAATTTCAGAATTGCACCGTGCAATGTGGAGATATTACTGTTTGTGCATTTACAATATTCATTGATTTTTGCCATTGAAAAACATGTTTTTCATATACCAGAAATGTTTGAAGCTACTGACTGAATGAAAGGAGCTGGCATCTCACTCTCTTTGAATCTTCTTTATCATGCTAGGATTAGCAGGAAAAAGCAAAAAATTTCAGAATTGCACCTTGCAATGTGGAGATATTACTGTTTGTGCATTTACAATATTCATTGATTTTTGCCATTGAAAAACATGTTTTTCATATACCAGAAATGTTTGAAGCTACTGACTGAATGAAAGGAGCTGGCATCTCACTCTCTTTGAATCTTCTTTATCATGCTAGGATTAACAGGAAAAAGCAAAAAATTTCAGAATTGCACCTTAAAATGTGGAGATATTACTGTTTGTGCATTTACAATATTCATTAATTTTTGCCATTGAAAAACATGTTTTTCATATACCAGAAATGTTTGAAGCTACTGACTGAATGAAAGGAGCTGGCATCTCACTCTCTTTGAATCTTCTTTATCATGCTAGGATTAGCAGGAAAAAGCTAAAAATTTCAGAATTGCACCGTGCAATGTGGAGATATTACTGTTTGTGCATTTACAATATTCATTGATTTTTGCCATTGAAAAACATGTTTTTCATATACCAGAAATGTTTGAAGCTACTGACTGAATGAAAGGAGCTGGCATCTCACTCTCTTTGAATCTTCTTTATCATGCTAGGATTAGCAGGAAAAAGCAAAAAATTTCAGAATTGCACCTTGCAATGTGGAGATATTACTGTTTGTGCATTTACAATATTCATTGATTTTTGCCATTGAAAAACATGTTTTTCATATACCAGAAATGTTTGAAGCTACTGACTGAATGAAAGGAGCTGGCATCTCACTCTCTTTGAATCTTCTTTATCATGCTAGGATTAACAGGAAAAAGCTAAAAATTTCAGAATTGCACCGTGCAATGTGGAGATATTACTGTTTGTGCATTTACAATATTCATTGATTTTTGCCATTGAAAAACATGTTTTTCATATACCAGAAATGTTTGAAGCTACTGACTGAATGAAAGGAGCTGGCATCTCACTCTCTTTGAATCTTCTTTATCATGCTAGGATTAACAGGAAAAAGCAAAAAATTTCAGAATTGCACCTTGCAATGTGGAGATATTACTGTTTGTGCATTTACAATATTCATTGATTTTTGCCATTGAAAAACATGTTTTTCATATACCAGAAATGTTTGAAGCTACTGACTGAATGAAAGGAGCTGGCATCTCACTCTCTTTGAATCTTCTTTATCATGCTAGGATTAACAGGAAAAAGCTAAAAATTTCAGAATTGCACCGTGCAATGTGGAGATATTACTGTTTGTGCATTTACAATATTCATTGATTTTTGCCATTGAAAAACATGTTTTTCATATACCAGAAATGTTTGAAGCTACTGACTGAATGAAAGGAGCTGGCATCTCACTCTCTTTGAATCTTCTTTATCATGCTAGGATTAACAGGAAAAAGCAAAAAATTTCAGAATTGCACCTTGCAATGTGGAGATATTACTGTTTGTGCATTTACAATATTCATTGATTTTTGCCATTGAAAAACATGTTTTTCATATACCAGAAATGTTTGAAGCTACTGACTGAATGAAAGGAGCTGGCATCTCACTCTCTTTGAATCTTCTTTATCATGCTAGGATTAACAGGAAAAAGCTAAAAATTTCAGAATTGCACCGTGCAATGTGGAGATATTACTGTTTGTGCATTTACAATATACATTGATTTTTGCCATTGAAAAACATGTTTTTTATATACCAGAAATGTTTGAAGCTACTGACTGAATGAAAGGAGCTGGCATCTCACTCTCTTTGAATCTTCTTTATCATGCTAGGATTAACAGGAAAAAGCAAAAAATTTCAGAATTGCACCTTAAAATGTGGAGATATTACTGTTTGTGCATTTACAATATTCATTAATTTTTGCCATTGAAAAACATGTTTTTCATATACCAGAAATGTTTGAAGCTACTGACTGAATGAAAGGAGCTGGCATCTCACTCTCTTTGAATCTTCTTTATCATGCTAGGATTAGCAGGAAAAAGCAAAAAATTTCAGAATTGCACCTTGCAATGTGGAGATATTACTGTTTGTGCATTTACAATATTCATTGATTTTTGCCATTGAAAAACATGTTTTTCATATACCAGAAATGTTTGAAGCTACTGACTGAATGAAAGGAGCTGGCATCTCACTCTCTTTGAATCTTCTTTATCATGCTAGGATTAACAGGAAAAAGCTAAAAATTTCAGAATTGCACCTTGCAATGTGGAGATATTACTGTTTGTGCATTTACAATATTCATTGATTTTTGCCATTGAAAAACATGTTTTTCATATACCAGAAATGTTTGAAGCTACTGACTGAATGAAAGGAGCTGGCATCTCACTCTCTTTGAATCTTCTTTATCATGCTAGGATTAACAGGAAAAAGCAAAAAATTTCAGAATTGCACCTTAAAATGTGGAGATATTACTGTTTGTGCATTTACAATATTCATTAATTTTTGCCATTGAAAAACATGTTTTTCATATACCAGAAATGTTTGAAGCTACTGACTGAATGAAAGGAGCTGGCATCTCACTCTCTTTGAATCTTCTTTATCATGCTAGGATTAGCAGGAAAAAGCAAAAAATTTCAGAATTGCACCGTGCAATGTGGAGATATTACTGTTTGTGCATTTACAATATTCATTGATTTTTGCCATTGAAAAACATGTTTTTCATATACCAGAAATGTTTGAAGCTACTGACTGAATGAAAGGAGCTGGCATCTCACTCTCTTTGAATCTTCTTTATCATGCTAGGATTAACAGGAAAAAGCAAAAAATTTCAGAATTGCACCTTGCAATGTGGAGATATTACTGTTTGTGCATTTACAATATTCATTGATTTTTGCCATTGAAAAACATGTTTTTCATATACCAGAAATGTTTGAAGCTACTGACTGAATGAAAGGAGCTGGCATCTCACTCTCTTTGAATCTTCTTTATCATGCTAGGATTAACAGGAAAAAGCTAAAAATTTCAGAATTGCACCGTGCAATGTGGAGATATTACTGTTTGTGCATTTACAATATTCATTGATTTTTGCCATTGAAAAACATGTTTTTCATATACCAGAAATGTTTGAAGCTACTGACTGAATGAAAGGAGCTGGCATCTCACTCTCTTTGAATCTTCTTTATCATGCTAGGATTAACAGGAAAAAGCAAAAAATTTCAGAATTGCACCTTGCAATGTGGAGATATTACTGTTTGTGCATTTACAATATTCATTGATTTTTGCCATTGAAAAACATGTTTTTCATATACCAGAAATGTTTGAAGCTACTGACTGAATGAAAGGAGCTGGCATCTCACTCTCTTTGAATCTTCTTTATCATGCTAGGATTAACAGGAAAAAGCTAAAAATTTCAGAATTGCACCGTGCAATGTGGAGATATTACTGTTTGTGCATTTACAATATACATTGATTTTTGCCATTGAAAAACATGTTTTTCATATACCAGAAATGTTTGAAGCTACTGACTGAATGAAAGGAGCTGGCATCTCACTCTCTTTGAATCTTCTTTATCATGCTAGGATTAACAGGAAAAAGCAAAAAATTTCAGAATTGCACCTTAAAATGTGGAGATATTACTGTTTGTGCATTTACAATATTCATTAATTTTTGCCATTGAAAAACATGTTTTTCATATACCAGAAATGTTTGAAGCTACTGACTGAATGAAAGGAGCTGGCATCTCACTCTCTTTGAATCTTCTTTATCATGCTAGGATTAGCAGGAAAAAGCAAAAAATTTCAGAATTGCACCTTGCAATGTGGAGATATTACTGTTTGTGCATTTACAATATTCATTGATTTTTGCCATTGAAAAACATGTTTTTCATATACCAGAAATGTTTGAAGCTACTGACTGAATGAAAGGAGCTGGCATCTCACTCTCTTTGAATCTTCTTTATCATGCTAGGATTAACAGGAAAAAGCTAAAAATTTCAGAATTGCACCTTGCAATGTGGAGATATTACTGTTTGTGCATTTACAATATTCATTGATTTTTGCCATTGAAAAACATGTTTTTCATATACCAGAAATGTTTGAAGCTACTGACTGAATGAAAGGAGCTGGCATCTCACTCTCTTTGAATCTTCTTTATCATGCTAGGATTAACAGGAAAAAGCAAAAAATTTCAGAATTGCACCTTAAAATGTGGAGATATTACTGTTTGTGCATTTACAATATTCATTAATTTTTGCCATTGAAAAACATGTTTTTCATATACCAGAAATGTTTGAAGCTACTGACTGAATGAAAGGAGCTGGCATCTCACTCTCTTTGAATCTTCTTTATCATGCTAGGATTAGCAGGAAAAAGCTAAAAATTTCAGAATTGCACCGTGCAATGTGGAGATATTACTGTTTGTGCATTTACAATATTCATTGATTTTTGCCATTGAAAAACATGTTTTTCATATACCAGAAATGTTTGAAGCTACTGACTGAATGAAAGGAGCTGGCATCTCACTCTCTTTGAATCTTCTTTATCATGCTAGGATTAGCAGGAAAAAGCAAAAAATTTCAGAATTGCACCTTGCAATGTGGAGATATTACTGTTTGTGCATTTACAATATTCATTGATTTTTGCCATTGAAAAACATGTTTTTCATATACCAGAAATGTTTGAAGCTACTGACTGAATGAAAGGAGCTGGCATCTCACTCTCTTTGAAACTTCTTTATCATGCTAGGATTAACAGGAAAAAGCTAAAAATTTCAGAATTGCACCGTGCAATGTGGAGATATTACTGTTTGTGCATTTACAATATTCATTGATTTTTGCCATTGAAAAACATGTTTTTCATATACCAGAAATGTTTGAAGCTACTGACTGAATGAAAGGAGCTGGCATCTCACTCTCTTTGAATCTTCTTTATCATGCTAGGATTAACAGGAAAAAGCTAAAAATTTCAGAATTGCACCGTGCAATGTGGAGATATTACTGTTTGTGCATTTACAATATTCATTGATTTTTGCCATTGAAAAACATGTTTTTCATATACCAGAAATGTTTGAAGCTACTGACTGAATGAAAGGAGCTGGCATCTCACTCTCTTTGAAACTTCTTTATCATGCTAGGATTAACAGGAAAAAGCTAAAAATTTCAGAATTGCACCGTGCAATGTGGAGATATTACTGTTTGTGCATTTACAATATTCATTGATTTTTGCCATTGAAAAACATGTTTTTCATATACCAGAAATGTTTGAAGCTACTGACTGAATGAAAGGAGCTGGCATCTCACTCTCTTTGAATCTTCTTTATCATGCTAGGATTAACAGGAAAAAGCTAAAAATTTCAGAATTGCACCGTGCAATGTGGAGATATTACTGTTTGTGCATTTACAATATTCATTGATTTTTGCCATTGAAAAACATGTTTTTCATATACCAGAAATGTTTGAAGCTACTGACTGAATGAAAGGAGCTGGCATCTCACTCTCTTTGAATCTTCATCATGCTAGGATTAGCAGGAAAAAGCAAAAAATTTCAGAATTGCACCTTGCAATGTGGAGATATTACTGTTTGTGCATTTACAATATTCATTGATTTTTGCCATTGAAAAACATGTTTTTCATATACCAGAAATGTTTGAAGCTACTGACTGAATGAAAGGAGCTGGCATCTCACTCTCTTTGAATCTTCTTTATCATGCTAGGATTAACAGGAAAAAGCAAAAAATTTCAGAATTGCACCTTGCAATGTGGAGATATTACTGTTTGTGCATTTACAATATTCATTGATTTTTGCCATTGAAAAACATGTTTTTCATATACCAGAAATGTTTGAAGCTACTGACTGAATGAAAGGAGCTGGCATCTCACTCTCTTTGAATCTTCTTTATCATGCTAGGATTAACAGGAAAAAGCTAAAAATTTCAGAATTGCACCGTGCAATGTGGAGATATTACTGTTTGTGCATTTACAATATTCATTGATTTTTGCCATTGAAAAACATGTTTTTCATATACCAGAAATGTTTGAAGCTACTGACTGAATGAAAGGAGCTGGCATCTCACTCTCTTTGAATCTTCTTTATCATGCTAGGATTAGCAGGAAAAAGCAAAAAATTTCAGAATTGCACCTTGCAATGTGGAGATATTACTGTTTGTGCATTTACAATATTCATTGATTTTTGCCATTGAAAAACATGTTTTTCATATACCAGAAATGTTTGAAGCTACTGACTGAATGAAAGGAGCTGGCATCTCACTCTCTTTGAATCTTCTTTATCATGCTAGGATTAACAGGAAAAAGCTAAAAATTTCAGAATTGCACCGTGCAATGTGGAGATATTACTGTTTGTGCATTTACAATATTCATTGATTTTTGCCATTGAAAAACATGTTTTTCATATACCAGAAATGTTTGAAGCTACTGACTGAATGAAAGGAGCTGGCATCTCACTCTCTTTGAATCTTCTTTATCATGCTAGGATTAGCAGGAAAAAGCAAAAAATTTCAGAATTGCACCTTGCAATGTGGAGATATTACTGTTTGTGCATTTACAATATTCATTCATTTTTGCCATTGAAAAACATGTTTTTCATATACCAGAAATGTTTGAAGCTACTGACTGAATGAAAGGAGCTGGCATCTAACTCTCTTTGAATCTTCTTTATCATGCTAGGATTAACAGGAAAAAGCAAAAAATTTCAGAATTGCACCTTGCAATGTGGAGATATTACTGTTTGTGCATTTACAATATTCATTGATTTTTGCCATTGAAAAACATGTTTTTCATATACCAGAAATGTTTGAAGCTACTGACTGAATGAAAGGAGCTGGCATCTCACTCTCTTTGAATCTTCTTTATCATGCTAGGATTAACAGGAAAAAGCTAAAAATTTCAGAATTGCACCGTGCAATGTGGAGATATTACTGTTTGTGCATTTACAATATTCATTGATTTTTGCCATTGAAAAACATGTTTTTCATATACCAGAAATGTTTGAAGCTACTGACTGAATGAAAGGAGCTGGCATCTCACTCTCTTTGAATCTTCTTTATCATGCTAGGATTAGCAGGAAAAAGCAAAAAATTTCAGAATTGCACCTTGCAATGTGGAGATATTACTGTTTGTGCATTTACAATATTCATTGATTTTTGCCATTGAAAAACATGTTTTTCATATACCAGAAATGTTTGAAGCTACTGACTGAATGAAAGGAGCTGGCATCTCACTCTCTTTGAATCTTCTTTATCATGCTAGGATTAACAGGAAAAAGCAAAAAATTTCAGAATTGCACCTTGCAATGTGGAGATATTACTGTTTGTGCATTTACAATATTCATTGATTTTTGCCATTGAAAAACGTCCAGAAATGTTTGAAGCTACTGACTGAATAAAATGAGCTGGCATCTCACTCTCTTTGAATCTTCTTTATCATGCTAGGATTAACAGGAAAAAGCTAAAAATTTCAGAATTGCACCGTGCAATGTGGAGATATTACTGTTTGTGCATTTACAATATTCATTGATTTTTGCCATTGAAAAACGTTTTTCATATACCAGAAATGTTTGAAGCTACTGACTGAATGAAAGGAGCTGGCATCTCACTCTCTTTGAATCTTCTTTATCATGCTAGGATTAGCAGGAAAAAGCAAAAAATTTCAGAATTGCACCTTGCAATGTGGAGATATTACTGTTTGTGCATTTACAACATTCATTGATTTTTGCCATTGAAAAACATGTTTTTCATATACCAGAAATGTTTGAAGCTACTGACTGAATGAAAGGAGCTGGCATCTCACTCTCTTTGAATCTTCTTTATCATGCTAGGATTAACAGGAAAAAGCTAAAAATTTCAGAATTGCACCGTGCAATGTGGAGATATTACTGTTTGTGCATTTACAATATTCATTGATTTTTGCCATTGAAAAACATGTTTTTCATATACCAGAAATGTTTGAAGCTACTGACTGAATGAAAGGAGCTGGCATCTCACTCTCTTTGAATCTTCTTTATCATGCTAGGATTAGCAGGAAAAAGCAAAAAATTTCAGAATTGCACCTTGCAATGTGGAGATATTACTGTTTGTGCATTTACAATATTCATTGATTTTTGCCATTGAAAAACATGTTTTTCATATACCAGAAATGTTTGAAGCTACTGACTGAATGAAAGGAGCTGGCATCTCACTCTCTTTGAATCTTCTTTATCATGCTAGGATTAGCAGGAAAAAGCAAAAAATTTCAGAATTGCACCTTGCAATGTGGAGATATTACTGTTTGTGCATTTACAATATTCATTGATTTTTGCCATTGAAAAACATGTTTTTCATATACCAGAAATGTTTGAAGCTACTGACTGAATGAAAGGAGCTGGCATCTCACTCTCTTTGAATCTTCTTTATCATGCTAGGATTAACAGGAAAAAGCTAAAAATTTCAGAATTGCACCGTGCAATGTGGAGATATTACTGTTTGTGCATTTACAATATTCATTGATTTTTGCCATTGAAAAACATGTTTTTCATATACCAGAAATGTTTGAAGCTACTGACTGAATGAAAGGAGCTGGCATCTCACTCTCTTTGAATCTTCTTTATCATGCTAGGATTAACAGGAAAAAGCAAAAAATTTCAGAATTGCACCTTGCAATGTGGAGATATTACTGTTTGTGCATTTACAATATTCATTGATTTTTGCCATTGAAAAACATGTTTTTCATATACCAGAAATGTTTGAAGCTACTGACTGAATGAAAGGAGCTGGCATCTCACTCTCTTTGAATCTTCTTTATCATGCTAGGATTAACAGGAAAAAGCTAAAAATTTCAGAATTGCACCGTGCAATGTGGAGATATTACTGTTTGTGCATTTACAATATTCATTGATTTTTGCCATTGAAAAACATGTTTTTCATATACCAGAAATGTTTGAAGCTACTGACTGAATGAAAGGAGCTGGCATCTCACTCTCTTTGAATCTTCATCATGCTAGGATTAGCAGGAAAAAGCAAAAAATTTCAGAATTGCACCTTGCAATGTGGAGATATTACTGTTTGTGCATTTACAATATTCATTGATTTTTGCCATTGAAAAACATGTTTTTCATATACCAGAAATGTTTGAAGCTACTGACTGAATGAAAGGAGCTGGCATCTCACTCTCTTTGAATCTTCTTTATCATGCTAGGATTAACAGGAAAAAGCTAAAAATTTCAGAATTGCACCGTGCAATGTGGAGATATTACTGTTTGTGCATTTACAATATTCATTGATTTTTGCCATTGAAAAACATGTTTTTCATATACCAGAAATGTTTGAAGCTACTGACTGAATGAAAGGAGCTGGCATCTCACTCTCTTTGAATCTTCTTTATCATGCTAGGATTAACAGGAAAAAGCTAAAAATTTCAGAATTGCACCGTGCAATGTGGAGATATTACTGTTTGTGCATTTACAATATTCATTGATTTTTGCCATTGAAAAACATGTTTTTCATATACCAGAAATGTTTGAAGCTACTGACTGAATGAAAGGAGCTGGCATCTCACTCTCTTTGAATCTTCTTTATCATGCTAGGATTAACAGGAAAAAGCAAAAAATTTCAGAATTGCACCTTGCAATGTGGAGATATTACTGTTTGTGCATTTACAATATTCATTGATTTTTGCCATTGAAAAACATGTTTTTCATATACCAGAAATGTTTGAAGCTACTGACTGAATGAAAGGAGCTGGCATCTCACTCTCTTTGAATCTTCTTTATCATGCTAGGATTAACAGGAAAAAGCTAAAAATTTCAGAATTGCACCGTGCAATGTGGAGATATTACTGTTTGTGCATTTACAATATTCATTGATTTTTGCCATTGAAAAACATGTTTTTCATATACCAGAAATGTTTGAAGCTACTGACTGAATGAAAGGAGCTGGCATCTCACTCTCTTTGAATCTTCTTTATCATGCTAGGATTAGCAGGAAAAAGCAAAAAATTTCAGAATTGCACCTTGCAATGTGGAGATATTACTGTTTGTGCATTTACAACATTCATTGATTTTTGCCATTGAAAAACATGTTTTTCATATACCAGAAATGTTTGAAGCTACTGACTGAATGAAAGGAGCTGGCATCTCACTCTCTTTGAATCTTCTTTATCATGCTAGGATTAACAGGAAAAAGCTAAAAATTTCAGAATTGCACTGTGCAATGTGGAGATATTACTGTTTGTGCATTTACAATATTCATTGATTTTTGCCATTGAAAAACATGTTTTTCATATACCAGAAATGTTTGAAGCTACTGACTGAATGAAAGGAGCTGGCATCTCACTCTCTTTGAATCTTCTTTATCATGCTAGGATTAGCAGGAAAAAGCAAAAAATTTCAGAATTGCACCTTGCAATGTGGAAATATTACTGTTTGTGCATTTACAACATTCATTGATTTTTGCCATTGAAAAACATGTTTTTCATATACCAGAAATGTTTGAAGCTACTGACTGAATGAAAGGAGCTGGCATCTCACTCTCTTTGAATCTTCTTTATCATGCTAGGATTAACAGGAAAAAGCTAAAAATTTCAGAATTGCACCGTGCAATGTGGAGATATTACTGTTTGTGCATTTACAATATTCATTGATTTTTGCCATTGAAAAACATGTTTTTCATATACCAGAAATGTTTGAAGCTACTGACTGAATGAAAGGAGCTGGCATCTCACTCTCTTTGAATCTTCTTTATCATGCTAGGATTAGCAGGAAAAAGCAAAAAATTTCAGAATTTCACCTTGCAATGTGGAGATATTACTGTTTGTGCATTTACAATATTCATTGATTTTTGCCATTGAAAAACATGTTTTTCATATACCAGAAATGTTTGAAGCTACTGACTGAATGAAAGGAGCTGGCATCTCACTCTCTTTGAATCTTCTTTATCATGCTAGGATTAACAGGAAAAAGCAAAAAATTTCAGAATTGCACCTTGCAATGTGGAGATATTACTGTTTGTGCATTTACAATATTCATTGATTTTTGCCATTGAAAAACATGTTTTTCATATACCAGAAATGTTTGAAGCTACTGACTGAATGAAAGGAGCTGGCATCTCACTCTCTTTGAATCTTCTTTATTATGCTAGGATTAACAGGAAAAAGCAAAAAATTTCAGAATTGCACCTTGCAATGTGGAGATATTACTGTTTGTGCATTTACAATATTCATTGATTTTTGCCATTGAAAAACATGTTTTTCATATACCAGAAATGTTTGAAGCTACTGACTGAATGAAAGGAGCTGGCATCTCACTCTCTTTGAATCTTCTTTATCATGCTAGGATTAACAGGAAAAAGCTAAAAATTTCAGAATTGCACCGTGCAATGTGGAGATATTACTGTTTGTGCATTTACAATATACATTGATTTTTGCCATTGAAAAACATGTTTTTCATATACCAGAAATGTTTGAAGCTACTGACTGAATGAAAGGAGCTGGCATCTCACTCTCTTTGAATCTTCTTTATCATGCTAGGATTAACAGGAAAAAGCAAAAAATTTCAGAATTGCACCTTAAAATGTGGAGATATTACTGTTTGTGCATTTACAATATTCATTAATTTTTGCCATTGAAAAACATGTTTTTCATATACCAGAAATGTTTGAAGCTACTGACTGAATGAAAGGAGCTGGCATCTCACTCTCTTTGAATCTTCTTTATCATGCTAGGATTAGCAGGAAAAAGCAAAAAATTTCAGAATTGCACCTTGCAATGTGGAGATATTACTGTTTGTGCATTTACAATATTCATTGATTTTTGCCATTGAAAAACATGTTTTTCATATACCAGAAATGTTTGAAGCTACTGACTGAATGAAAGGAGCTGGCATCTCACTCTCTTTGAATCTTCTTTATCATGCTAGGATTAACAGGAAAAAGCTAAAAATTTCAGAATTGCACCGTGCAATGTGGAGATATTACTGTTTGTGCATTTACAATATTCATTGATTTTTGCCATTGAAAAACGTTTTTCATATACCAGAAATGTTTGAAGCTACTGACTGAATGAAAGGAGCTGGCATCTCACTCTCTTTGAATCTTCTTTATCATGCTAGGATTAACAGGAAAAAGCAAAAAATTTCAGAATTGCACCTTGCAATGTGGAGATATTACTGTTTGTGCATTTACAATATTCATTGATTTTTGCCATTGAAAAACATGTTTTTCATATACCAGAAATGTTTGAAGCTACTGACTGAATGAAAGGAGCTGGCATCTCACTCTCTTTGAATCTTCTTTATCATGCTAGGATTAACAGGAAAAAGCAAAAAATTTCAGAATTGCACCTTGCAATGTGGAGATATTACTGTTTGTGCATTTACAATATTCATTGATTTTTGCCATTGAAAAACATGTTTTTCATATACCAGAAATGTTTGAAGCTACTGACTGAATGAAAGGAGCTGGCATCTCACTCTCTTTGAATCTTCTTTATCATGCTAGGATTAACAGGAAAAAGCTAAAAATTTCAGAATTGCACCTTGCAATGTGGAGATATTACTGTTTGTGCATTTACAATATTCATTGATTTTTGCCATTGAAAAACATGTTTTTCATATACCAGAAATGTTTGAAGCTACTGACTGAATGAAAGGAGCTGGCATCTCACTCTCTTTGAATCTTCTTTATCATGCTAGGATTAACAGGAAAAAGCAAAAAATTTCAGAATTGCACCTTAAAATGTGGAGATATTACTGTTTGTGCATTTACAATATTCATTAATTTTTGCCATTGAAAAACATGTTTTTCATATACCAGAAATGTTTGAAGCTACTGACTGAATGAAAGGAGCTGGCATCTCACTCTCTTTGAATCTTCTTTATCATGCTAGGATTAGCAGGAAAAAGCTAAAAATTTCAGAATTGCACCGTGCAATGTGGAGATATTACTGTTTGTGCATTTACAATATTCATTGATTTTTGCCATTGAAAAACATGTTTTTCATATACCAGAAATGTTTGAAGCTACTGACTGAATGAAAGGAGCTGGCATCTCACTCTCTTTGAATCTTCTTTATCATGCTAGGATTAGCAGGAAAAAGCAAAAAATTTCAGAATTGCACCTTGCAATGTGGAGATATTACTGTTTGTGCATTTACAATATTCATTGATTTTTGCCATTGAAAAACATGTTTTTCATATACCAGAAATGTTTGAAGCTACTGACTGAATGAAAGGAGCTGGCATCTCACTCTCTTTGAAACTTCTTTATCATGCTAGGATTAACAGGAAAAAGCTAAAAATTTCAGAATTGCACCGTGCAATGTGGAGATATTACTGTTTGTGCATTTACAATATTCATTGATTTTTGCCATTGAAAAACATGTTTTTCATATACCAGAAATGTTTGAAGCTACTGACTGAATGAAAGGAGCTGGCATCTCACTCTCTTTGAATCTTCTTTATCATGCTAGGATTAACAGGAAAAAGCAAAAAATTTCAGAATTGCACCTTGCAATGTGGAGATATTACTGTTTGTGCATTTACAATATTCATTGATTTTTGCCATTGAAAAACATGTTTTTCATATACCAGAAATGTTTGAAGCTACTGACTGAATGAAAGGAGCTGGCATCTCACTCTCTTTGAATCTTCTTTATCATGCTAGGATTAACAGGAAAAAGCTAAAAATTTCAGAATTGCACCGTGCAATGTGGAGATATTACTGTTTGTGCATTTACAATATTCATTGATTTTTGCCATTGAAAAACATGTTTTTCATATACCAGAAATGTTTGAAGCTACTGACTGAATGAAAGGAGCTGGCATCTCACTCTCTTTGAATCTTCATCATGCTAGGATTAGCAGGAAAAAGCAAAAAATTTCAGAATTGCACCTTGCAATGTGGAGATATTACTGTTTGTGCATTTACAATATTCATTGATTTTTGCCATTGAAAAACATGTTTTTCATATACCAGAAATGTTTGAAGCTACTGACTGAATGAAAGGAGCTGGCATCTCACTCTCTTTGAATCTTCTTTATCATGCTAGGATTAACAGGAAAAAGCAAAAAATTTCAGAATTGCACCTTGCAATGTGGAGATATTACTGTTTGTGCATTTACAATATTCATTGATTTTTGCCATTGAAAAACATGTTTTTCATATACCAGAAATGTTTGAAGCTACTGACTGAATGAAAGGAGCTGGCATCTCACTCTCTTTGAATCTTCTTTATCATGCTAGGATTAACAGGAAAAAGCTAAAAATTTCAGAATTGCACCGTGCAATGTGGAGATATTACTGTTTGTGCATTTACAATATTCATTGATTTTTGCCATTGAAAAACATGTTTTTCATATACCAGAAATGTTTGAAGCTACTGACTGAATGAAAGGAGCTGGCATCTCACTCTCTTTGAATCTTCTTTATCATGCTAGGATTAGCAGGAAAAAGCAAAAAATTTCAGAATTGCACCTTGCAATGTGGAGATATTACTGTTTGTGCATTTACAATATTCATTGATTTTTGCCATTGAAAAACATGTTTTTCATATACCAGAAATGTTTGAAGCTACTGACTGAATGAAAGGAGCTGGCATCTCACTCTCTTTGAATCTTCTTTATCATGCTAGGATTAACAGGAAAAAGCTAAAAATTTCAGAATTGCACCGTGCAATGTGGAGATATTACTGTTTGTGCATTTACAATATTCATTGATTTTTGCCATTGAAAAACATGTTTTTCATATACCAGAAATGTTTGAAGCTACTGACTGAATGAAAGGAGCTGGCATCTCACTCTCTTTGAATCTTCTTTATCATGCTAGGATTAGCAGGAAAAAGCAAAAAATTTCAGAATTGCACCTTGCAATGTGGAGATATTACTGTTTGTGCATTTACAATATTCATTCATTTTTGCCATTGAAAAACATGTTTTTCATATACCAGAAATGTTTGAAGCTACTGACTGAATGAAAGGAGCTGGCATCTAACTCTCTTTGAATCTTCTTTATCATGCTAGGATTAACAGGAAAAAGCAAAAAATTTCAGAATTGCACCTTGCAATGTGGAGATATTACTGTTTGTGCATTTACAATATTCATTGATTTTTGCCATTGAAAAACATGTTTTTCATATACCAGAAATGTTTGAAGCTACTGACTGAATGAAAGGAGCTGGCATCTCACTCTCTTTGAATCTTCTTTATCATGCTAGGATTAACAGGAAAAAGCTAAAAATTTCAGAATTGCACCGTGCAATGTGGAGATATTACTGTTTGTGCATTTACAATATTCATTGATTTTTGCCATTGAAAAACATGTTTTTCATATACCAGAAATGTTTGAAGCTACTGACTGAATGAAAGGAGCTGGCATCTCACTCTCTTTGAATCTTCTTTATCATGCTAGGATTAGCAGGAAAAAGCAAAAAATTTCAGAATTGCACCTTGCAATGTGGAGATATTACTGTTTGTGCATTTACAATATTCATTGATTTTTGCCATTGAAAAACATGTTTTTCATATACCAGAAATGTTTGAAGCTACTGACTGAATGAAAGGAGCTGGCATCTCACTCTCTTTGAATCTTCTTTATCATGCTAGGATTAACAGGAAAAAGCAAAAAATTTCAGAATTGCACCTTGCAATGTGGAGATATTACTGTTTGTGCATTTACAATATTCATTGATTTTTGCCATTGAAAAACGTCCAGAAATGTTTGAAGCTACTGACTGAATAAAATGAGCTGGCATCTCACTCTCTTTGAATCTTCTTTATCATGCTAGGATTAACAGGAAAAAGCTAAAAATTTCAGAATTGCACCGTGCAATGTGGAGATATTACTGTTTGTGCATTTACAATATTCATTGATTTTTGCCATTGAAAAACGTTTTTCATATACCAGAAATGTTTGAAGCTACTGACTGAATGAAAGGAGCTGGCATCTCACTCTCTTTGAATCTTCTTTATCATGCTAGGATTAGCAGGAAAAAGCAAAAAATTTCAGAATTGCACCTTGCAATGTGGAGATATTACTGTTTGTGCATTTACAACATTCATTGATTTTTGCCATTGAAAAACATGTTTTTCATATACCAGAAATGTTTGAAGCTACTGACTGAATGAAAGGAGCTGGCATCTCACTCTCTTTGAATCTTCTTTATCATGCTAGGATTAACAGGAAAAAGCTAAAAATTTCAGAATTGCACCGTGCAATGTGGAGATATTACTGTTTGTGCATTTACAATATTCATTGATTTTTGCCATTGAAAAACATGTTTTTCATATACCAGAAATGTTTGAAGCTACTGACTGAATGAAAGGAGCTGGCATCTCACTCTCTTTGAATCTTCTTTATCATGCTAGGATTAGCAGGAAAAAGCAAAAAATTTCAGAATTGCACCTTGCAATGTGGAGATATTACTGTTTGTGCATTTACAATATTCATTGATTTTTGCCATTGAAAAACATGTTTTTCATATACCAGAAATGTTTGAAGCTACTGACTGAATGAAAGGAGCTGGCATCTCACTCTCTTTGAATCTTCTTTATCATGCTAGGATTAGCAGGAAAAAGCAAAAAATTTCAGAATTGCACCTTGCAATGTGGAGATATTACTGTTTGTGCATTTACAATATTCATTGATTTTTGCCATTGAAAAACATGTTTTTCATATACCAGAAATGTTTGAAGCTACTGACTGAATGAAAGGAGCTGGCATCTCACTCTCTTTGAATCTTCTTTATCATGCTAGGATTAACAGGAAAAAGCTAAAAATTTCAGAATTGCACCGTGCAATGTGGAGATATTACTGTTTGTGCATTTACAATATTCATTGATTTTTGCCATTGAAAAACATGTTTTTCATATACCAGAAATGTTTGAAGCTACTGACTGAATGAAAGGAGCTGGCAACTCACTCTCTTTGAATCTTCTTTATCATGCTAGGATTAGCAGGAAAAAGCAAAAAATTTCAGAATTGCACCTTGCAATGTGGAGATATTACTGTTTGTGCATTTACAATATTCATTGATTTTTGCCATTGAAAAACGTTTTTCATATACCAGAAATGTTTGCAGCTACTGACTGAATGAAAGGAGCTGGCATCTCACTCTCTTTGAATCTTCTTTATCATGCTAGGATTAACAGGAAAAAGCAAAAAATTTCAGAATTGCACCTTGCAATGTGGAGATATTACTGTTTGTGCATTTACAATATTCATTGATTTTTGCCATTGAAAAACATGTTTTTCATATACCAGAAATGTTTGAAGATACTGACTGAATGAAAGGAGCTGGCATCTCACTCTCTTTGAATCTTCTTTATCATGCTAGGATTAACAGGAAAAAGCTAAAAATTTCAGAATTGCACCGTGCAATGTGGAGATATTACTGTTTGTGCATTTACAATATTCATTGATTTTTGCCATTGAAAAACATGTTTTTCATATACCAGAAATGTTTGAAGCTACTGACTGAATGAAAGGAGCTGGCATCTCACTCTCTTTGAATCTTCTTTATCATGCTAGGATTAACAGGAAAAAGCAAAAAATTTCAGAATTGCACCTTGCAATGTGGAGATATTACTGTTTGTGCATTTACAATATTCATTGATTTTTGCCATTGAAAAACATGTTTTTCATATACCAGAAATGTTTGAAGCTACTGACTGAATGAAAGGAGCTGGCATCTCACTCTCTTTGAATCTTCTTTATCATGCTAGGATTAACAGGAAAAAGCTAAAAATTTCAGAATTGCACCGTGCAATGTGGAGATATTACTGTTTGTGCATTTACAATATTCATTGATTTTTGCCATTGAAAAACATGTTTTTCATATACCAGAAATGTTTGAAGCTACTGACTGAATGAAAGGAGCTGGCATCTCACTCTCTTTGAATCTTCTTTATCATGCTAGGATTAGCAGGAAAAAGCAAAAAATTTCAGAATTGCACCTTGCAATGTGGAGATATTACTGTTTGTGCATTTACAATATTCATTGATTTTTGCCATTGAAAAACATGTTTTTCATATACCAGAAATGTTTGAAGCTACTGACTGAATGAAAGGAGCTGGCATCTCACTCTCTTTGAATCTTCTTTATCATGCTAGGATTAACAGGAAAAAGCTAAAAATTTCAGAATTGCACCGTGCAATGTGGAGATATTACTGTTTGTGCATTTACAATATTCATTGATTTTTGCCATTGAAAAACATGTTTTTCATATACCAGAAATGTTTGAAGCTACTGACTGAATGAAAGGAGCTGGCATCTCACTCTCTTTGAATCTTCTTTATCATGCTAGGATTAACAGGAAAAAGCAAAAAATTTCAGAATTGCACCTTGCAATGTGGAGATATTACTGTTTGTGCATTTACAATATTCATTGATTTTTGCCATTGAAAAACATGTTTTTCATATACCAGAAATGTTTGAAGCTACTGACTGAATGAAAGGAGCTGGCATCTCACTCTCTTTGAATCTTCTTTATCATGCTAGGATTAACAGGAAAAAGCTAAAAATTTCAGAATTGCACCGTGCAATGTGGAGATATTACTGTTTGTGCATTTACAATATTCATTGATTTTTGCCATTGAAAAACATGTTTTTCATATACCAGAAATGTTTGAAGCTACTGACTGAATGAAAGGAGCTGGCATCTCACTCTCTTTGAATCTTCTTTATCATGCTAGGATTAGCAGGAAAAAGCAAAAAATTTCAGAATTGCACCTTGCAATGTGGAGATATTACTGTTTGTGCATTTACAATATTCATTGATTTTTGCCATTGAAAAACATGTTTTTCATATACCAGAAATGTTTGAAGCTACTGACTGAATGAAAGGAGCTGGCATCTCACTCTCTTTGAATCTTCTTTATCATGCTAGGATTAGCAGGAAAAAGCAAAAAATTTCAGAATTGCACCTTGCAATGTGGAGATATTACTGTTTGTGCATTTACAATATTCATTGATTTTTGCCATTGAAAAACATGTTTTTCATATACCAGAAATGTTTGAAGCTACTGACTGAATGAAAGGAGCTGGCATCTCACTCTCTTTGAATCTTCTTTATCATGCTAGGATTAACAGGAAAAAGCTAAAAATTTCAGAATTGCACCGTGCAATGTGGAGATATTACTGTTTGTGCATTTACAATATTCATTGATTTTTGCCATTGAAAAACATGTTTTTCATATACCAGAAATGTTTGAAGCTACTGACTGAATGAAAGGAGCTGGCAACTCACTCTCTTTGAATCTTCTTTATCATGCTAGGATTAGCAGGAAAAAGCAAAAAATTTCAGAATTGCACCTTGCAATGTGGAGATATTACTGTTTGTGCATTTACAATATTCATTGATTTTTGCCATTGAAAAACGTTTTTCATATACCAGAAATGTTTGCAGCTACTGACTGAATGAAAGGAGCTGGCATCTCACTCTCTTTGAATCTTCTTTATCATGCTAGGATTAACAGGAAAAAGCAAAAAATTTCAGAATTGCACCTTGCAATGTGGAGATATTACTGTTTGTGCATTTACAATATTCATTGATTTTTGCCATTGAAAAACATGTTTTTCATATACCAGAAATGTTTGAAGATACTGACTGAATGAAAGGAGCTGGCATCTCACTCTCTTTGAATCTTCTTTATCATGCTAGGATTAACAGGAAAAAGCTAAAAATTTCAGAATTGCACCGTGCAATGTGGAGATATTACTGTTTGTGCATTTACAATATTCATTGATTTTTGCCATTGAAAAACATGTTTTTCATATACCAGAAATGTTTGAAGCTACTGACTGAATGAAAGGAGCTGGCATCTCACTCTCTTTGAATCTTCTTTATCATGCTAGGATTAACAGGAAAAAGCAAAAAATTTCAGAATTGCACCTTGCAATGTGGAGATATTACTGTTTGTGCATTTACAATATTCATTGATTTTTGCCATTGAAAAACATGTTTTTCATATACCAGAAATGTTTGAAGCTACTGACTGAATGAAAGGAGCTGGCATCTCACTCTCTTTGAATCTTCTTTATCATGCTAGGATTAACAGGAAAAAGCTAAAAATTTCAGAATTGCACCGTGCAATGTGGAGATATTACTGTTTGTGCATTTACAATATTCATTGATTTTTGCCATTGAAAAACATGTTTTTCATATACCAGAAATGTTTGAAGCTACTGACTGAATGAAAGGAGCTGGCATCTCACTCTCTTTGAATCTTCATCATGCTAGGATTAGCAGGAAAAAGCAAAAAATTTCAGAATTGCACCTTGCAATGTGGAGATATTACTGTTTGTGCATTTACAATATTCATTGATTTTTGCCATTGAAAAACATGTTTTTCATATACCAGAAATGTTTGAAGCTACTGACTGAATGAAAGGAGCTGGCATCTCACTCTCTTTGAATCTTCTTTATCATGCTAGGATTAACAGGAAAAAGCTAAAAATTTCAGAATTGCACCGTGCAATGTGGAGATATTACTGTTTGTGCATTTACAATATTCATTGATTTTTGCCATTGAAAAACATGTTTTTCATATACCAGAAATGTTTGAAGCTACTGACTGAATGAAAGGAGCTGGCATCTCACTCTCTTTGAATCTTCTTTATCATGCTAGGATTAACAGGAAAAAGCTAAAAATTTCAGAATTGCACCGTGCAATGTGGAGATATTACTGTTTGTGCATTTACAATATTCATTGATTTTTGCCATTGAAAAACATGTTTTTCATATACCAGAAATGTTTGAAGCTACTGACTGAATGAAAGGAGCTGGCATCTCACTCTCTTTGAATCTTCTTTATCATGCTAGGATTAACAGGAAAAAGCAAAAAATTTCAGAATTGCACCTTGCAATGTGGAGATATTACTGTTTGTGCATTTACAATATTCATTGATTTTTGCCATTGAAAAACATGTTTTTCATATACCAGAAATGTTTGAAGCTACTGACTGAATGAAAGGAGCTGGCATCTCACTCTCTTTGAATCTTCTTTATCATGCTAGGATTAACAGGAAAAAGCTAAAAATTTCAGAATTGCACCGTGCAATGTGGAGATATTACTGTTTGTGCATTTACAATATTCATTGATTTTTGCCATTGAAAAACATGTTTTTCATATACCAGAAATGTTTGAAGCTACTGACTGAATGAAAGGAGCTGGCATCTCACTCTCTTTGAATCTTCATCATGCTAGGATTAGCAGGAAAAAGCAAAAAATTTCAGAATTGCACCTTGCAATGTGGAGATATTACTGTTTGTGCATTTACAATATTCATTGATTTTTGCCATTGAAAAACATGTTTTTCATATACCAGAAATGTTTGAAGCTACTGACTGAATGAAAGGAGCTGGCATCTCACTCTCTTTGAATCTTCTTTATCATGCTAGGATTAACAGGAAAAAGCAAAAAATTTCAGAATTGCACCTTGCAATGTGGAGATATTACTGTTTGTGCATTTACAATATTCATTGATTTTTGCCATTGAAAAACATGTTTTTCATATACCAGAAATGTTTGAAGCTACTGACTGAATGAAAGGAGCTGGCATCTCACTCTCTTTGAATCTTCTTTATCATGCTAGGATTAACAGGAAAAAGCTAAAAATTTCAGAATTGCACCGTGCAATGTGGAGATATTACTGTTTGTGCATTTACAATATTCATTGATTTTTGCCATTGAAAAACATGTTTTTCATATACCAGAAATGTTTGAAGCTACTGACTGAATGAAAGGAGCTGGCATCTCACTCTCTTTGAATCTTCTTTATCATGCTAGGATTAGCAGGAAAAAGCAAAAAATTTCAGAATTGCACCTTGCAATGTGGAGATATTACTGTTTGTGCATTTACAATATTCATTGATTTTTGCCATTGAAAAACATGTTTTTCATATACCAGAAATGTTTGAAGCTACTGACTGAATGAAAGGAGCTGGCATCTCACTCTCTTTGAATCTTCTTTATCATGCTAGGATTAACAGGAAAAAGCTAAAAATTTCAGAATTGCACCGTGCAATGTGGAGATATTACTGTTTGTGCATTTACAATATTCATTGATTTTTGCCATTGAAAAACATGTTTTTCATATACCAGAAATGTTTGAAGCTACTGACTGAATGAAAGGAGCTGGCATCTCACTCTCTTTGAATATTCTTTATCATGCTAGGATTAGCAGGAAAAAGCAAAAAATTTCAGAATTGCACCTTGCAATGTGGAGATATTACTGTTTGTGCATTTACAATATTCATTCATTTTTGCCATTGAAAAACATGTTTTTCATATACCAGAAATGTTTGAAGCTACTGACTGAATGAAAGGAGCTGGCATCTCACTCTCTTTGAATCTTCTTTATCATGCTAGGATTAGCAGGAAAAAGCAAAAAATTTCAGAATTGCACCTTGCAATGTGGAGATATTACTGTTTGTGCATTTACAATATTCATTGATTTTTGCCATTGAAAAACATGTTTTTCATATACCAGAAATGTTTGAAGCTACTGACTGAATGAAAGGAGCTGGCATCTCACTCTCTTTGAATCTTCTTTATCATGCTAGGATTAACAGGAAAAAGCTAAAAATTTCAGAATTGCACCGTGCAATGTGGAGATATTACTGTTTGTGCATTTACAATATTCATTGATTTTTGCCATTGAAAAACATGTTTTTCATATACCAGAAATGTTTGAAGCTACTGACTGAATGAAAGGAGCTGGCATCTCACTCTCTTTGAATCTTCTTTATCATGCAAGGATTAGCAGGAAAAAGCAAAAAATTTCAGAATTGCACCTTGCAATGTGGAGATATTACTGTTTGTGCATTTACAATATTCATTGATTTTTGCCATTGAAAAACATGTTTTTCATATACCAGAAATGTTTGAAGCTACTGACTGAATGAAAGGAGCTGGCATCTCACTCTCTTTGAATCTTCTTTATCATGCTAGGATTAACAGGAAAAAGCAAAAAATTTCAGAATTGCACCTTGCAATGTGGAGATATTACTGTTTGTGCATTTACAATATTCATTGATTTTTGCCATTGAAAATCGTCCAGAAATGTTTGAAGCTACTGACTGAATGAAAGGAGCTGGCATCTCACTCTCTTTGAATCTTCTTTATCATGCTAGGATTAACAGGAAAAAGCAAAAAATTTCAGAATTGCACCTTGCAATGTGGAGATATTACTGTTTGTGCATTTACAATATTCATTGATTTTTGCCATTGAAAAACATGTTTTTCATATACCAGAAATGTTTGAAGCTACTGACTGAATGAAAGGAGCTGGCATCTCACTCTCTTTGAATCTTCTTTATCATGCTAGGATTAACAGGAAAAAGCTAAAAATTTCAGAATTGCACCGTGCAATGTGGAGATATTACTGTTTGTGCATTTACAATATTCATTGATTTTTGCCATTGAAAAACATGTTTTTCATATACCAGAAATGTTTGAAGCTACTGACTGAATGAAAGGAGCTGGCATCTCACTCTCTTTGAATCTTCATCATGCTAGGATTAGCAGGAAAAAGCAAAAAATTTCAGAATTGCACCTTGCAATGTGGAGATATTACTGTTTGTGCATTTACAATATTCATTGATTTTTGCCATTGAAAAACATGTTTTTCATATACCAGAAATGTTTGAAGCTACTGACTGAATGAAAGGAGCTGGCATCTCACTCTCTTTGAATCTTCTTTATCATGCTAGGATTAACAGGAAAAAGCAAAAAATTTCAGAATTGCACCTTGCAATGTGGAGATATTACTGTTTGTGCATTTACAATATTCATTGATTTTTGCCATTGAAAAACATGTTTTTCATATACCAGAAATGTTTGAAGCTACTGACTGAATGAAAGGAGCTGGCATCTCACTCTCTTTGAATCTTCTTTATCATGCTAGGATTAACAGGAAAAAGCTAAAAATTTCAGAATTGCACCGTGCAATGTGGAGATATTACTGTTTGTGCATTTACAATATTCATTGATTTTTGCCATTGAAAAACATGTTTTTCATATGCCAGAAATGTTTGAAGCTACTGACTGAATGAAAGGAGCTGGCATCTCACTCTCTTTGAATCTTCTTTATCATGCTAGGATTAGCAGGAAAAAGCAAAAAATTTCAGAATTGCACCTTGCAATGTGGAGATATTACTGTTTGTGCATTTACAATATTCATTGATTTTTGCCATTGAAAAACATGTTTTTCATATACCAGAAATGTTTGAAGCTACTGACTGAATGAAAGGAGCTGGCATCTCACTCTCTTTGAATCTTCTTTATCATGCTAGGATTAACAGGAAAAAGCTAAAAATTTCAGAATTGCACCGTGCAATGTGGAGATATTACTGTTTGTGCATTTACAATATTCATTGATTTTTGCCATTGAAAAACATGTTTTTCATATACCAGAAATGTTTGAAGCTACTGACTGAATGAAAGGAGCTGGCATCTCACTCTCTTTGAATATTCTTTATCATGCTAGGATTAGCAGGAAAAAGCAAAAAATTTCAGAATTGCACCTTGCAATGTGGAGATATTACTGTTTGTGCATTTACAATATTCATTCATTTTTGCCATTGAAAAACATGTTTTTCATATACCAGAAATGTTTGAAGCTACTGACTGAATGAAAGGAGCTGGCATCTCACTCTCTTTGAATCTTCTTTATCATGCTAGGATTAGCAGGAAAAAGCAAAAAATTTCAGAATTGCACCTTGCAATGTGGAGATATTACTGTTTGTGCATTTACAATATTCATTGATTTTTGCCATTGAAAAACATGTTTTTCATATACCAGAAATGTTTGAAGCTACTGACTGAATGAAAGGAGCTGGCATCTCACTCTCTTTGAATCTTCTTTATCATGCTAGGATTAACAGGAAAAAGCTAAAAATTTCAGAATTGCACCGTGCAATGTGGAGATATTACTGTTTGTGCATTTACAATATTCATTGATTTTTGCCATTGAAAAACATGTTTTTCATATACCAGAAATGTTTGAAGCTACTGACTGAATGAAAGGAGCTGGCATCTCACTCTCTTTGAATCTTCTTTATCATGCAAGGATTAGCAGGAAAAAGCAAAAAATTTCAGAATTGCACCTTGCAATGTGGAGATATTACTGTTTGTGCATTTACAATATTCATTGATTTTTGCCATTGAAAAACATGTTTTTCATATACCAGAAATGTTTGAAGCTACTGACTGAATGAAAGGAGCTGGCATCTCACTCTCTTTGAATCTTCTTTATCATGCTAGGATTAACAGGAAAAAGCAAAAAATTTCAGAATTGCACCTTGCAATGTGGAGATATTACTGTTTGTGCATTTACAATATTCATTGATTTTTGCCATTGAAAATCGTCCAGAAATGTTTGAAGCTACTGACTGAATGAAAGGAGCTGGCATCTCACTCTCTTTGAATCTTCTTTATCATGCTAGGATTAACAGGAAAAAGCAAAAAATTTCAGAATTGCACCTTGCAATGTGGAGATATTACTGTTTGTGCATTTACAATATTCATTGATTTTTGCCATTGAAAAACATGTTTTTCATATACCAGAAATGTTTGAAGCTACTGACTGAATGAAAGGAGCTGGCATCTCACTCTCTTTGAATCTTCTTTATCATGCTAGGATTAACAGGAAAAAGCTAAAAATTTCAGAATTGCACCGTGCAATGTGGAGATATTACTGTTTGTGCATTTACAATATTCATTGATTTTTGCCATTGAAAAACATGTTTTTCATATACCAGAAATGTTTGAAGCTACTGACTGAATGAAAGGAGCTGGCATCTCACTCTCTTTGAATCTTCTTTATCATGCTAGGATTAACAGGAAAAAGCAAAAAATTTCAGAATTGCACCTTGCAATGTGGAGATATTACTGTTTGTGCATTTACAATATTCATTGATTTTTGCCATTGAAAAACATGTTTTTCATATACCAGAAATGTTTGAAGCTACTGACTGAATGAAAGGAGCTGGCATCTCACTCTCTTTGAATCTTCTTTATCATGCTAGGATTAACAGGAAAAAGCTAAAAATTTCAGAATTGCACCGTGCAATGTGGAGATATTACTGTTTGTGCATTTACAATATTCATTGATTTTTGCCATTGAAAAACATGTTTTTCATATACCAGAAATGTTTGAAGCTACTGACTGAATGAAAGGAGCTGGCATCTCACTCTCTTTGAATCTTCATCATGCTAGGATTAGCAGGAAAAAGCAAAAAATTTCAGAATTGCACCTTGCAATGTGGAGATATTACTGTTTGTGCATTTACAATATTCATTGATTTTTGCCATTGAAAAACATGTTTTTCATATACCAGAAATGTTTGAAGCTACTGACTGAATGAAAGGAGCTGGCATCTCACTCTCTTTGAATCTTCTTTATCATGCTAGGATTAACAGGAAAAAGCAAAAAATTTCAGAATTGCACCTTGCAATGTGGAGATATTACTGTTTGTGCATTTACAATATTCATTGATTTTTGCCATTGAAAAACATGTTTTTCATATACCAGAAATGTTTGAAGCTACTGACTGAATGAAAGGAGCTGGCATCTCACTCTCTTTGAATCTTCTTTATCATGCTAGGATTAACAGGAAAAAGCTAAAAATTTCAGAATTGCACCGTGCAATGTGGAGATATTACTGTTTGTGCATTTACAATATTCATTGATTTTTGCCATTGAAAAACATGTTTTTCATATACCAGAAATGTTTGAAGCTACTGACTGAATGAAAGGAGCTGGCATCTCACTCTCTTTGAATCTTCTTTATCATGCTAGGATTAGCAGGAAAAAGCAAAAAATTTCAGAATTGCACCTTGCAATGTGGAGATATTACTGTTTGTGCATTTACAATATTCATTGATTTTTGCCATTGAAAAACATGTTTTTCATATACCAGAAATGTTTGAAGCTACTGACTGAATGAAAGGAGCTGGCATCTCACTCTCTTTGAATCTTCTTTATCATGCTAGGATTAACAGGAAAAAGCAAAAAATTTCAGAATTGCACCGTGCAATGTGGAGATATTACTGTTTGTGCATTTACAATATTCATTGATTTTTGCCATTGAAAAACATGTTTTTCATATACCAGAAATGTTTGAAGCTACTGACTGAATGAAAGGAGCTGGCATCTCACTCTCTTTGAATCTTCTTTATCATGCTAGGATTAGCAGGAAAAAGCAAAAAATTTCAGAATTGCACCTTGCAATGTGGAGATATTACTGTTTGTGCATTTACAATATTCATTCATTTTTGCCATTGAAAAACATGTTTTTCATATACCAGAAATGTTTGAAGCTACTGACTGAATGAAAGGAGCTGGCATCTCACTCTCTTTGAATCTTCTTTATCATGCTAGGATTAACAGGAAAAAGCAAAAAAATTCAGAATTGCACCTTGCAATGTGGAGATATTACTCTTTGTGCATTTACAATATTCATTGATTTTTGCCATTGAAAAACATGTTTTTCATATACCAGAAATGTTTGAAGCTACTGACTGAATGAAAGGAGCTGGCATCTCACTCTCTTTGAATCTTCTTTATCATGCTAGGATTAACAGGAAAAAGCTAAAAATTTCAGAATTGCACCGTGCAATGTGGAGATATTACTGTTTGTGCATTTACAATATTCATTGATTTTTGCCATTGAAAAACATGTTTTTCATATACCAGAAATGTTTGAAGCTACTGACTGAATGAAAGGAGCTGGCATCTCACTCTCTTTGAATCTTCTTTATCATGCTAGGATTAGCAGGAAAAAGCAAAAAATTTCAGAATTGCACCTTGCAATGTGGAGATATTACTGTTTGTGCATTTACAATATTCATTGATTTTTGCCATTGAAAAACATGTTTTTCATATACCAGAAATGTTTGAAGCTACTGACTGAATGAAAGGAGCTGGCATCTCACTCTCTTTGAATCTTCTTTATCATGCTAGGATTAACAGGAAAAAGCTAAAAATTTCAGAATTGCACCGTGCAATGTGGAGATATTACTGTTTGTGCATTTACAATATTCATTGATTTTTGCCATTGAAAAACATGTTTTTCATATACCAGAAATGTTTGAAGCTACTGACTGAATGAAAGGAGCTGGCATCTCACTCTCTTTGAATCTTCTTTATCATGCAAGGATTAGCAGGAAAAAGCAAAAAATTTCAGAATTGCACCTTGCAATGTGGAGATATTACTGTTTGTGCATTTACAATATTCATTGATTTTTGCCATTGAAAAACATGTTTTTCATATACCAGAAATGTTTGAAGCTACTGACTGAATGAAAGGAGCTGGCATCTCACTCTCTTTGAATCTTCTTTATCATGCTAGGATTAACAGGAAAAAGCAAAAAATTTCAGAATTGCACCTTGCAATGTGGAGATATTACTGTTTGTGCATTTACAATATTCATTGATTTTTGCCATTGAAAAACATGTTTTTCATATACCAGAAATGTTTGAAGCTACTGACTGAATGAAAGGAGCTGGCATCTCACTCTCTTTGAATCTTCTTTATCATGCTAGGATTAACAGGAAAAAGCTAAAAATTTCAGAATTGCACCGTGCAATGTGGAGATATTACTGTTTGTGCATTTACAATATTCATTGATTTTTGCCATTGAAAAACATGTTTTTCATATACCAGAAATGTTTGAAGCTACTGACTGAATGAAAGGAGCTGGCATCTCACTCTCTTTGAATCTTCTTTATCATGCTAGGATTAGCAGGAAAAAGCAAAAAATTTCAGAATTGCACCTTGCAATGTGGAGATATTACTGTTTGTGCATTTACAATATTCATTGATTTTTGCCATTGAAAAACATGTTTTTCATATACCAGAAATGTTTGAAGCTACTGACTGAAAGGAGCTGGCATCTCACTCTCTTTGAATCTTCTTTATCATGCTAGGATTAACAGGAAAAAGCTAAAAATTTCAGAATTGCACCGTGCAATGTGGAGATATTACTGTTTGTGCATTTACAATATTCATTGATTTTTGCCATTGAAAAACATGTTTTTCATATACCAGAAATGTTTGAAGCTACTGACTGAATGAAAGGAGCTGGCATCTCACTCTCTTTGAATCTTCTTTATCATGCTAGGATTAGCAGGAAAAAGCAAAAAATTTCAGAATTGCACCTTGCAATGTGGAGATATTACTGTTTGTGCATTTACAATATTCATTCATTTTTGCCATTGAAAAACATGTTTTTCATATACCAGAAATGTTTGAAGCTACTGACTGAATGAAAGGAGCTGGCATCTCACTCTCTTTGAATCTTCTTTATCATGCTAGGATTAACAGGAAAAAGCAAAAAATTTCAGAATTGCACCTTGCAATGTGGAGATATTACTGTTTGTGCATTTACAATATTCATTGATTTTTGCCATTGAAAAACATGTTTTTCATATACCAGAAATGTTTGAAGCTACTGACTGAATGAAAGGAGCTGGCATCTCACTCTCTTTGAATCTTCTTTATCATGCTAGGATTAACAGGAAAAAGCTAAAAATTTCAGAATTGCACCGTGCAATGTGGAGATATTACTGTTTGTGCATTTACAATATTCATTGATTTTTGCCATTGAAAAACATGTTTTTCATATACCAGAAATGTTTGAAGCTACTGACTGAATGAAAGGAGCTGGCATCTCACTCTCTTTGAATCTTCTTTATCATGCTAGGATTAGCAGGAAAAAGCAAAAAATTTCAGAATTGCACCTTGCAATGTGGAGATATTACTGTTTGTGCATTTACAATATTCATTGATTTTTGCCATTGAAAAACATGTTTTTCATATACCAGAAATGTTTGAAGCTACTGACTGAAAGGAGCTGGCATCTCACTCTCTTTGAATCTTCTTTATCATGCTAGGATTAACAGGAAAAAGCTAAAAATTTCAGAATTGCACCGTGCAATGTGGAGATATTACTGTTTGTGCATTTACAATATTCATTGATTTTTGCCATTGAAAAACATGTTTTTCATATACCAGAAATGTTTGAAGCTACTGACTGAATGAAAGGAGCTGGCATCTCACTCTCTTTGAATCTTCTTTATCATGCTAGGATTAGCAGGAAAAAGCAAAAAATTTCAGAATTGCACCTTGCAATGTGGAGATATTACTGTTTGTGCATTTACAATATTCATTCATTTTTGCCATTGAAAAACATGTTTTTCATATACCAGAAATGTTTGAAGCTACTGACTGAATGAAAGGAGCTGGCATCTCACTCTCTTTGAATCTTCTTTATCATGCTAGGATTAACAGGAAAAAGCAAAACAATTCAGAATTGCACCTTGCAATGTGGAGATATTACTGTTTGTGCATTTACAATATTCATTGATTTTTGCCATTGAAAAACATGTTTTTCATATACCAGAAATGTTTGTTTTACCATATTTTTTTATTTTTAATAAACAATTTAACAGGGGAATAACAATCGTAGCATAAAAGTAGTGACAAAAAAATATTCGTAATAAGGGATAAATTCTGAGGGGAGGGGAAGGGAAAGGGTACAAACGGGAATGGATAAACAGGAAAGATGGGAGAAATTTGTTCGTCAAATAGTATATACAATAGTACATAAACTTGAACAATTTAAACACACATTACTATCATTAGCAAAAATTAAACGTATTAATGAGCTAAGCATGACACACATTAAGATGTTCCAGCATTATGAGAGGGTTGAGGGAACTTAGTGAGCCAAATATCCCACTTCCTAGAGAATTTAAGTAAGTTATTGTTGATAAGGGCAAATCTGAGTTCAAATATTCTATGGAGATTCATCTTATCAACTAAGTCCTCCAAAGTGGGGACATGTGACTTTCTCCAATAAAAAGCCAATGCGTTCTTACATACTGAAAATAAGTGAATCACCAAAGATCTTTCAAACGACTTATATGATTCGAGATCTAAGGATAGTAAAGCCATTTGAGGGGTCAATACTAACGGTCTGCCTAAAAGATCATCTACCAAAGAAGAGATCTGAGCCCATAGATTCCGGATTTTGGGGCAGCTCCAAAAGAGATGTAAAAGATCTCCCCTAAGGCCGCACTCCCTCCAACAAAGGGGAGAGTTACTGGGCTTTATATGGTGGAGCCTGATTGGAGTGTAATACCATCTGGTTAGAATTTTGAAATAGGCCTCTTGTAAGGGCATAGATATATTAGAGGCTTGAGAAAAAAGAACAGCACTCTCCCATTGATCGGATTGGAAATTGAGTTTTAGGTCTTTTTCCCAACGTATCATGTAGAGGTGTTTTTGGAAGGAAAGATCATTATTGAAGCTGCTATATATGTGTCTCAGGCTCCAAAAAATTTTGTGGGATGGGTTGCTTAACAGGTTCACCGAGGTTTCAGAAACAATAAGTTTACCAGAAGTAAATTCCAGAATAATGCTCTTTAAATGAGAGTATAAAAAGAAATCAGAGGAAGGTAAGTTGAATCTTTTTTTAAGAATTTGGAAAGGAATAAAGGCAGAAGCTTCATAGAAGTCTCCAATTTTCCTTAACCCTTTATTGTCCCACTGATCTGGAATTGAAGAGTTATACAGATCAGCAACAAAACCAATTGGAAAATTTTTGACAAAAGAAAACTTATCCATATCAGAATCTCTTAGGGGACTCTTTTTCTTTCTTTTGGCGATTTTTTTCCAGGCGTCAATAATCGCCTGGAAAATAGGATGGGAAGAATCATGAGTGCACTGTTTAAAGAGATGCCTAAGTAACAATTCACGAGGAGAAGAGCCATTATTTAAGAAGGTCTCCAGAGTCATCCAAGCTGGGGGACTGTCAGAATTAAACCAATTACTGCTCTGTTTGATGAGGTTTGCCAAATAGTAAGCGGAAATATTAGGGTGGCTCAGACCTCCGTTACACTTATTCTTGTACAATATATCTGCAGATATCCTCGCACGTTTATTATCCCAGACATAGGAATTAATCTGATTTTGAATTTTTTGAATAAAGATGTGAGAAATAGTTAAAGGTAAGTTGCGGAAAAAATACAAGATTTTGGGTAGAACAAACATCTTAATAGAGAGGACTCTACCCCACCATGACAAATCTCTTTTCAAAAATTCCATCAAATCTCCGCGGACGATATCCTCAATCAGAACCAGGTTGTCAGAAATTGTTGAGTTAATAGTTTTACCAATACTGATCCCCAAATAAGTCAGATTGCGTTTAGCCAAACCGAAGGAAAATCTCGAGTGTAAAACCTCTCTCGTCTGGCGGTCCAGATTAATGTTTAAAAGTTTAGACTTCTCATTATTGATCTTAAAATAAGAAATCTGAGAGAATAGTTCTAGAACCTTCGAAACTTCCGCAACCGAATTTACTGGGTCCAGCAAGGAAAGCATAACATCATCTGCAAAGAGGCCAATTTTAAATTCTCGAGATGGGGTAGAAATCCCCCTAATGTCAGTGTTTTCTCTAATCCTCTGTGCCAAAGGCTCCATAGCCAAGACAAAGAGAAGGGGGGAAAGTGGGCAACCCTGTCTAGTACCATTTGTGATAGGGATTGGGTTTGAGAGATAATTGTTAACATAAATTTTTGCTTGGGGGTTAGAATAGAGGGCCATAATTGAAGAGAGAAATTTGTTATCAAAACCGAATTTAATAAGGGTGAGTTTAAGGTATAGCCAATTTAACCTGTCGAAAGCTTTTTCAGCGTCTAAAGCAAGCAATGAAGTTGGGAGTTTCGCCGTATTTATCACCTTAATAATATTCAGAAGTCTTCTAGAGCCATCAGTTGCTTGCCTCCCACCAACGAAGCCAATCTGATCGTCGTTGATGAGAGATGGGAGAATAGTCGATAAACGATTGGCCAGAATTTTCGAATATATCTTAATATCAGTGTTAATTAGCGAAATGGGCCTATAATTTTTAACATTATCTCTCTCATCCTTAGACTTGGGTATTAGGGTAATGGTGGCTTCCAGCATTTCTGAGGGGAAGGAGCTTATTGAGGAAGCATGATTGAAGATTTTCGTGAGAGAGGAAGAAAGTAGGTCACAAAAAGTTTTATAATACTCATTGATGAACCCATCTGGACCCGGAGCCTTGAAATCTTTAAGTTGCTTTATTGTGTTAATAATTTCAGGGTTAGAAAAAGGCTTATTCAATGACTCGTGATCCAGAGGGCTCAATTTCGGTAGGTTAATGGAGGATAAAAATTTGTTGATTGCATCTGGGTGAGGATGGGGAATTAGAGGGTCAGTTTTGATGTTATAGAGTTTTTTGTAAAAGTCTGCAAACTGGTTCACTATATCTTTAGGGTGGCAAAACGTTATTCCACTATTGTTTTTTATTTTATCTATTCTATTAATTGCTCTTTTACATTTGACTAAGCGGGCCATAAAGCGGGTAGGTTTATTTAGAGCCGCATAGTAATTAAATTTTGATTTCCGAATAATCGCATCATAGGAGGAAGAAATTTCTGATTTTAGCTCTACCCTTAAATTTGAGAGCTCTTTTTGAATATTTGGGGAAGGGGAAGGAAGATTTATTTGTTCTAGTTCTTTTTCCCTAATCAGTTTTTGAAGAGAATTAATTTTTGTTCTTTTTTCTTTTTTTTCAGATGAGGATATCTGCATTAGTACACCACGAAGGACAGCCTTGTGAGCGCACCAGCTGGAGAAAGGATTAGATAAGTCTGGGGTATCGTTCTCCCTAAAATAATCAGAAATAGCTTTTTCAATAATTTTTTTGTTTTTGGGGTTATGAATAAGTGAAGATCTACATTTCCAAAGAAATCCATTTTTAATAAGAGGACCAATATGAATTTCACATGACGTAGGGGCATGATCTGATAGAGACCTAAGGCCTATAGATACGTTAGAGAATTTGGGTAAAGAAAAGACATCAGTTATTATTAAGTCAATTCTAGAGGCCGTTTGGTGCGCATCCGAAAAGTGGGAGAATTCTTTGGAGGTAGTTTGCAGACATCTAAATGTATCAAATAGTTCGTTTTTATAAAGCCAATTATTTAGCGTCGGGTATAAGTGACGGCTGGGGGAGGAAGAATCCATATGCCCGTCTGGGACCATGTTGAAGTCTCCTAAGAAAATCAATTCGCCTCTCCTAACCTCTTCAACCTTTCTGAAAACCTTGTTCAAAAAGGGTATTTGCTTTTTATTTGGGGCGTATAGGTTAACAACAGTGCACTCATGATTATTCAGTTTACAGAGCAATATATGGAACCTTCCATTGACATCTTTATGCTGATCTAAAAACTCAAATGGGACAGAATCTCTGATCACTGTAGCTACACCGGCTTTTTTCCGGTCGCTAGTGGATTCAAATATATGAGGGTAGCGTTTGTGGGTGAAGGTAGGGTGTTTTCCCTCGGCAAACCTTGTCTCCTGAAGACACACAACATCAGCACCAAGATGACCCAATTCCCTCCAAAGGGAGAATCTCTTATTGGGACTGTTTAGGCCTCTTACATTATAGGTGATGATCTTGATAGGCATAGGTAAATTAATAATCAAAGTAAATCCCAAGGAGAGGGGTCAGTTGGTCCAACAAATTTCCAAAAAATAAAAATCAACCGACAATCAAAGCTGGAATACAATATCTCTAATATTAATTCAAAGATAGTAATAACAATAACCAAGTATTCAAAGAAAAAGAAAAAACGAATCAAAAAATCTCCTGAGGGAACCTTCACCGAAAAGGTTCTCCCTCAGATTGGGGGGAAAAATAATGTGGACAAACCATGAAGGCTAAATGTAAAGAAGAATGATAAATTTATTATAGCATGTTAGGTGAGGTGATAAAATGAGTTTATTTTTAAAGGGGACTCCCGAGGGAGTAGTGTTTATCATTTCAGCGGTGGGGTGCCTTTGTAACTTTGTAGGGAATGTCTTTTATAAAATCAAAAAATTTAGGGCCTTCATCAGGATCTGTAAGAGTGAATGTTTTCCGGTTAAAGAAAATCAGCAACTTTACTGGAAAGCCCCACCTATACGGGATATTCATATCCCTCAGTCTATCTGTGGTCAGTTTGTATGACCTTCTTGTATCCATGGTTTCTTTGGAAAAATCTGAGAAGATTTTCAGGTGCGAAAAAGGCTCTGGAAAAGTCCTGTTTTCCCTAATATAATTCAAGATTTTCTCTTTGGTCGAGAAAAAATGTAACCTAACTATTACATCCCTAGGAAGATCCGAGGAGATGGAGGTCGGACGAAATAGGCGATGGGCCCTATCGATAATAAGATCCTGCTCAGAGAGGGATGGGATTGTCTTGTGAAATAAGTCTTTGACAAAAGCCAAGACATCTGAGGGAGAAACATCCTCAGATATGCCTCTAATTTTCAAATTATTTCTCCTACTCCTATCCTCCAAATCCGCAACTTTTAATCTGAGTCTTTTAAGCTCAGATTTAATTTCTAGATTATCAGAAGAGACAGACTCTACCCTTCCCTCCACCGTTTCAAGTCTTTTAGTGTTTTCCTCCAATTTAAGACCAAAAGCTTCCAAAGTAGATTTCATGGTGTCTACCTGTTTCTCGAAGCCCAGTTTCATATTTCTGTCAATTGTCTTTAAAAGATTGTCCAGATATGAACCAAGGTCGGTATTTCCCAACTCTTGTGAAATGGGCATTTTGACCGGGACACTAAGCGTAGGGTCTGGGGACGAAGGGGAAAAGTCCTTTTTAGCACGTCTCCTATCTGGACTAGGATTAGGAGACGTGTCCGAGGATTCCTCCTCCGAACTCGTAGCCAGTGAAGAATACTTGTTGCTCCAGGCTCCTGGGTCCCTTCTCTTTGATGAGATGGAAATATCCATCTCTTCCACTTTTTTTTCTTTAACTACAGTAGAAGGGGCAGGTTTAGCATCAGGAATTCTCTGTGGTTTTGGAGATAATAGACTTTTAGAAGATTCTTTGGTGGGAGAGCTTATTTTAGAACTCTGTCTGTCTTCCGGATTTCTATGAGGTGATCTGGACTTAAGTGGACTGACAGTATTGACAGCATCTTCTGATGGGTTTGAAAATGAAAAGCGTTGGGAGGACTTCGCTCTAACCGCACTAGTTTTAAGGGGAGCTTCCAAAGACTTTTGGGTATTTTTTTTATTAGCCGCCATTATAAAATATCAGACCTATGGGTATATATATATAGAAAAACACTAAAATGACACTAGAAATATTTGACCTAAAGGGTGGACAAAAGACTTTAGGGTTGCAAAATGACTGGGAACAATGGCTAGAAGAAATTTGCGTTAAACAAATATCAATCCAACAAAAGACAATCAATACCCTTAAAAACTGCAAAATTATGTACCCCCTAAAATGCAATCCTTAAAGTATGAATTACAATCAAAAGTAACAAAAAAAATAATGAAATTGACCTGAGGGATAAAAATAAAAGGCACATATAGTTCTCAACATGAAACTGACTGGTATAAGTTCAGCACCATGGACAGCAGTACAGACTAATATAAGATCAGCACCATGGACAGCAGTTCAGATCAGCACCATGGACAGCAGTGCAGAGCCACGCCGCAACAGGAGGCAGGAGAATCTGAATAATGTAAGATCAGCACCTTGGACAGCAGAGCAGAGCAATGATACAGATAGAGGCGGGAGTTTTAAATGTGCCAGTGGAAATTCAGTACTATGGACACGGAGCACAGCTGTGCTGCTGCAGAAATAAAGAATAGAGTCATAGGAGTCTGTAGGGCTCAAATATCGGCAGCATACAAGATTTAGCAGTGTTGCAGCAGGTAGGGGAATCAACCCACAGGGGTCTGCGGAGCCAGGCACCAGAGTCACAGATTCAGCAGAGTCAGCAGCAGAGCGGCACAGCGGGGAGGAATGAAGTGGACTGTAAGTACCGGTGGCTCCTGTCAGTTAGGATCAGGGACATCAGAGCGGCCCCCCCAGCAGCAGGAGGGGGAAACCGCCGCCGCTATAATAGACCCGGGGTTATAGGGATGTGGGCTCTGAACACCGGCGGTGTCCGTCAAACAAGGAGAGGGTGGAGCAGAGCGGGTCCGTTGCAGCGGAGGGGCACCGTCACTCTAGGAACAGCCCCAGGAAACAAGTAACAGCCGCACAGGAAGTAAGGAGCCCGGCCGCAGGAACCATCGGTGGCAGTCAGCTGATGGGAGAAGGGGACAGATCGGCGCCGCTGCAGGAGGGAGAGACACCGCTACGACCGGAGCAGCCCCGGGATTTGAAAGGACGGGTCCCCAGAGGTTAGGTTAGAGCCCGGGTGTCAGCCTGGGTTTAGCTCACCTTACTTTGAAGTATGCAGTCCCGCTCCGGCTCCCGGTCTCCGCGACGTTCAGGCTTGGGGTCCCGGTCCTCAGCTAGATTTAGGGGTCTTGTCCCGTAGAGGCAGGAGGCTTGGTCCGGAGGAGCAGTGCCACTTCTCCAAGGTGCGGGGTCCTGTAGGTCCGGTCCGGTGTTCCGTAGAGCTACTTCAGCTGGAAGCAGGGACGGGTTGCCTGGCGGCCGCCGGCGTCTCCAGTCAGGGTGAGTCCTGTGGCTTGATAGAAGGGGTCGATCTTCAGGGGACAGGGTCCTATTGGTACACCTAAGTCCCCGGTCTCAGTGTCCACTCTTTAGGTTGCAGGACCGTGGAGGGGGACAGATTATCACGCGGTCTCCGTCACCACAGCAGCGGGACCGCGCGGCCTGTAAGCAGGGAGATGAGCCTGTCAGCCCAGGAGAGTCGGGTCCGTGACCGTGTGGACAGCCTTACCGATTACAGGTAAGGCCTTTTGGGAGGTGAGAAGGAGCCGGCACCAGGAGCTTTGCTCTTAGCGGTCCAGAGGTGGGGAGGTCCCACAATAAAACAAAGGCCTGCAGGCCCCCCAGGCCCGTTCACAGGCCGTAGTGTGATCCAGGCTTCACAGTACCTTTGATGAGGAGCTTATATGCATTAGAAGGGTCCAGTGTGGGGAATGTTAAGTCCGGAGGCAGGGAGAGACAGGACCACCCACATAGAAAAGTATAAGCCCGCAGGCATGCAGAGCCACGTTGCAGCTCCGGTGTGAGCCAGATTCAGGGCCTCACCAGAAGCTTCTCTACGGAGTATCTTCTCAATCAGTGGGGCTGGAGGAGTCTCAGTTGTCTCATAATGTTTTCTGTATAATAAGGAGTCAGTCCATATAAATATGGCAAGAAAAAATCTTCTTTTTTTGCTTTAAAGTCGCTTTAAAAAAAATAGCCCTCAGGAGCACAGACCTATGCTGCCATCTTGGTCTGTGTCTAAGCCACGCCCCCTACCAGAAATGTTTGAAGCTACTGACTGAATGAAAGGAGCTGGCATCTCACTCTCTTTGAATCTTCTTTATCATGCTAGGATTAACAGGAAAAAGCTAAAAATTTCAGAATTGCACCGTGCAATGTGGAGATATTACTGTTTGTGCATTTACAATATTCATTGATTTTTGCCATTGAAAAACATGTTTTTCATATACCAGAAATGTTTGAAGCTACTGACTGAATGAAAGGAGCTGGCATCTCACTCTCTTTGAATCTTCTTTATCATGCTAGGATTAGCAGGAAAAAGCAAAAAATTTCAGAATTGCACCTTGCAATGTGGAGATATTACTGTTTGTGCATTTACAATATTCATTGATTTTTGCCATTGAAAAACATGTTTTTCATATACCAGAAATGTTTGAAGCTACTGACTGAATGAAAGGAGCTGGCATCTCACTCTCTTTGAATGTTCTTTATCATGCTAGGATTAACAGGAAAAAGCTAAAAATTTCAGAATTGCACCGTGCAATGTGGAGATATTACTGTTTGTGCATTTACAATATTCATTGATTTTTGCCATTGAAAAACATGTTTTTCATATACCAGAAATGTTTGAAGCTACTGACTGAATGAAAGGAGCTGGCATCTCACTCTCTTTGAATCTTCTTTATCATGCAAGGATTAGCAGGAAAAAGCAAAAAATTTCAGAATTGCACCTTTCAATGTGGAGATATTACTGTTTGTGCATTTACAATATTCATTGATTTTTGCCATTGAAAAACATGTTTTTCATATACCAGAAATGTTTAAAGCTACTGACTGAATGAAAGGAGCTGGCATCTCACTCTCTTTGAATCTTCTTTATCATGCTAGGATTAACAGGAAAAAGCTAAAAATTTCAGAATTGCACCGTGCAATGTGGAGATATTACTGTTTGTGCATTTACAATATTCATTGATTTTTGCCATTGAAAAACATGTTTTTCATATACCAGAAATGTTTGAAGCTACTGACTGAATGAAAGGAGCTGGCATCTCACTCTCTTTGAATCTTCTTTATCATGCTAGGATTAGCAGGAAAAAGCAAAAAATTTCAGAATTGCACCTTGCAATGTGGAGATATTACTGTTTGTGCATTTACAATATTCATTGATTTTTGCCATTGAAAAACATGTTTTTCATATACCAGAAATGTTTGAAGCTACTGACTGAATGAAAGGAGCTGGCATCTCAATCTCTTTGAATCTTCTTTATCATGCTAGGATTAACAGGAAAAAGCAAAAAATTTCAGAATTGCACCTTGCAATGTGGAGATATTACTGTTTGTGCATTTACAATATTCATTGATTTTTGCCATTGAAAAACATGTTTTTCATATACCAGAAATGTTTGAAGCTACTGACTGAATGAAAGGAGCTGGCATCTCACTCTCTTTGAATCTTCTTTATCATGCTAGGATTAACAGGAAAAAGCTAAAAATTTCAGAATTGCACCGTGCAATGTGGAGATATTACTGTTTGTGCATTTACAATATGCATTGATTTTTGCCATTGAAAAACATGTTTTTCATATACCAGAAATGTTTGAAGCTACTGACTGAATGAAAGGAGCTGGCATCTCACTCTCTTTGAATCTTCTTTATCATGCTAGGATTAACAGGAAAAAGCTAAAAATTTCAGAATTGCACCGTGCAATGTGGAGATATTACTGTTTGTGCATTTACAATATTCATTGATTTTTGCCATTGAAAAACATGTTTTTCATATACCAGAAATGTTTGAAGCTACTGACTGAATGAAAGGAGCTGGCATCTCACTCTCTTTGAATCTTCTTTATCATGCTAGGATTAGCAGGAAAAAGCAAAAAATTTCAGAATTGCACCTTGCAATGTGGAGATATTACTGTTTGTGCATTTACAATATTCATTGATTTTTGCCATTGAAAAACATGTTTTTCATATACCAGAAATGTTTGAAGCTACTGACTGAATGAAAGGAGCTGGCATCTCACTCTCTTTGAATCTTCTTTATCATGCTAGGATTAACAGGAAAAAGCTAAAAATTTCAGAATTGCACCGTGCAATGTGGAGATATTACTGTTTGTGCATTTACAATATTCATTGATTTTTGCCATTGAAAAACATGTTTTTCATATACCAGAAATGTTTGAAGCTACTGACTGAATGAAAGGAGCTGGCATCTCACTCTCTTTGAATCTTCTTTATCATGCTAGGATTAGCAGGAAAAAGCAAAAAATTTCAGAATTGCACCTTGCAATGTGGAGATATTACTGTTTGTGCATTTACAATATTCATTGATTTTTGCCATTGAAAAACATGTTTTTCATATACCAGAAATGTTTGAAGCTACTGACTGAATGAAAGGAGCTGGCATCTCACTCTCTTTGAATCTTCTTTATCATGCTAGGATTAACAGGAAAAAGCAAAAAATTTCAGAATTGCACCTTGCAATGTGGAGATATTACTGTTTGTGCATTTACAATATTCATTGATTTTTGCCATTGAAAAACATGTTTTCATATACCAGAAATGTTTGAAGCTACTGACTGAATGAAAGGAGCTGGCATCTCACTCTCTTTGAATCTTCTTTATCATGCTAGGATTAACAGGAAAAAGCTAAAAATTTCAGAATTGCACCGTGCAATGTGGAGATATTACTGTTTGTGCATTTACAATATTCATTGATTTTTGCCATTGAAAAACATGTTTTTCATATACCAGAAATGTTTGAAGCTACTGACTGAATGAAAGGAGCTGGCATCTCACTCTCTTTGAATCTTCTTTATCATGCTAGGATTAACAGGAAAAAGCAAAAAATTTCAGAATTGCACCTTGCAATGTGGAGATATTACTGTTTGTGCATTTACAATATTCATTGATTTTTGCCATTGAAAAACATGTTTTTCATATACCAGAAATGTTTGAAGCTACTGACTGAATGAAAGGAGCTGGCATCTCACTCTCTTTGAATCTTCTTTATCATGCTAGGATTAACAGGAAAAAGCTAAAAATTTCAGAATTGCACCGTGCAATGTGGAGATATTACTGTTTGTGCATTTACAATATTCATTGATTTTTGCCATTGAAAAACATGTTTTTCATATACCAGAAATGTTTGAAGCTACTGACTGAATGAAAGGAGCTGGCATCTCACTCTCTTTGAATCTTCATCATGCTAGGATTAGCAGGAAAAAGCAAAAAATTTCAGAATTGCACCTTGCAATGTGGAGATATTACTGTTTGTGCATTTACAATATTCATTGATTTTTGCCATTGAAAAACATGTTTTTCATATACCAGAAATGTTTGAAGCTACTGACTGAATGAAAGGAGCTGGCATCTCACTCTCTTTGAATCTTCTTTATCATGCTAGGATTAACAGGAAAAAGCAAAAAATTTCAGAATTGCACCTTGCAATGTGGAGATATTACTGTGCATTTACAATATTCATTGATTTTTGCCATTGAAAAACATGTTTTTCATATACCAGAAATGTTTGAAGCTACTGACTGAATGAAAGGAGCTGGCATCTCACTCTCTTTGAATCTTCTTTATCATGCTAGGATTAACAGGAAAAAGCTAAAAATTTCAGAATTGCACCGTGCAATGTGGAGATATTACTGTTTGTGCATTTACAATATTCATTGATTTTTGCCATTGAAAAACATGTTTTTCATATACCAGAAATGTTTGAAGCTACTGACTGAATGAAAGGAGCTGGCATCTCACTCTCTTTGAATCTTCTTTATCATGCTAGGATTAGCAGGAAAAAGCAAAAAATTTCAGAATTGCACCTTGCAATGTGGAGATATTACTGTTTGTGCATTTACAATATTCATTGATTTTTGCCATTGAAAAACATGTTTTTCATATACCAGAAATGTTTGAAGCTACTGACTGAATGAAAGGAGCTGGCATCTCACTCTCTTTGAATCTTCTTTATCATGCTAGGATTAACAGGAAAAAGCTAAAAATTTCAGAATTGCACCGTGCAATGTGGAGATATTACTGTTTGTGCATTTACAATATTCATTGATTTTTGCCATTGAAAAACATGTTTTTCATATACCAGAAATGTTTGAAGCTACTGACTGAATGAAAGGAGCTGGCATCTCACTCTCTTTGAATCTTCTTTATCATGCTAGGATTAGCAGGAAAAAGCAAAAAATTTCAGAATTGCACCTTGCAATGTGGAGATATTACTGTTTGTGCATTTACAATATTCATTGATTTTTGCCATTGAAAAACATGTTTTTCATATACCAGAAATGTTTGAAGCTACTGACTGAATGAAAGGAGCTGGCATCTCACTCTCTTTGAATCTTCTTTATCATGCTAGGATTAACAGGAAAAAGCAAAAAATTTCAGAATTGCACCTTGCAATGTGGAGATATTACTGTTTGTGCATTTACAATATTCATTGATTTTTGCCATTGAAAAACATGTTTTTCATATACCAGAAATGTTTGAAGCTACTGACTGAATGAAAGGAGCTGGCATCTCACTCTCTTTGAATCTTCTTTATCATGCTAGGATTAACAGGAAAAAGCTAAAAATTTCAGAATTGCACCGTGCAATGTGGAGATATTACTGTTTGTGCATTTACAATATTCATTGATTTTTGCCATTGAAAAACATGTTTTTCATATACCAGAAATGTTTGAAGCTACTGACTGAATGAAAGGAGCTGGCATCTCACTCTCTTTGAATCTTCTTTATCATGCTAGGATTAACAGGAAAAAGCAAAAAATTTCAGAATTGCACCTTGCAATGTGGAGATATTACTGTTTGTGCATTTACAATATTCATTGATTTTTGCCATTGAAAAACATGTTTTTCATATACCAGAAATGTTTGAAGCTACTGACTGAATGAAAGGAGCTGGCATCTCACTCTCTTTGAATCTTCTTTATCATGCTAGGATTAACAGGAAAAAGCTAAAAATTTCAGAATTGCACCGTGCAATGTGGAGATATTACTGTTTGTGCATTTACAATATTCATTGATTTTTGCCATTGAAAAACATGTTTTTCATATACCAGAAATGTTTGAAGCTACTGACTGAATGAAAGGAGCTGGCATCTCACTCTCTTTGAATCTTCATCATGCTAGGATTAGCAGGAAAAAGCAAAAAATTTCAGAATTGCACCTTGCAATGTGGAGATATTACTGTTTGTGCATTTACAATATTCATTGATTTTTGCCATTGAAAAACATGTTTTTCATATACCAGAAATGTTTGAAGCTACTGACTGAATGAAAGGAGCTGGCATCTCACTCTCTTTGAATCTTCTTTATCATGCTAGGATTAACAGGAAAAAGCAAAAAATTTCAGAATTGCACCTTGCAATGTGGAGATATTACTGTTTGTGCATTTACAATATTCATTGATTTTTGCCATTGAAAAACATGTTTTTCATATACCAGAAATGTTTGAAGCTACTGACTGAATGAAAGGAGCTGGCATCTCACTCTCTTTGAATCTTCTTTATCATGCTAGGATTAACAGGAAAAAGCTAAAAATTTCAGAATTGCACCGTGCAATGTGGAGATATTACTGTTTGTGCATTTACAATATTCATTGATTTTTGCCATTGAAAAACATGTTTTTCATATACCAGAAATGTTTGAAGCTACTGACTGAATGAAAGGAGCTGGCATCTCACTCTCTTTGAATCTTCTTTATCATGCTAGGATTAGCAGGAAAAAGCAAAAAATTTCAGAATTGCACCTTGCAATGTGGAGATATTACTGTTTGTGCATTTACAATATTCATTGATTTTTGCCATTGAAAAACATGTTTTTCATATACCAGAAATGTTTGAAGCTACTGACTGAATGAAAGGAGCTGGCATCTCACTCTCTTTGAATCTTCTTTATCATGCTAGTATTAACAGGAAAAAGCTAAAAATTTCAGAATTGCACCGTGCAATGTGGAGATATTACTGTTTGTGCATTTACAATATTCATTGATTTTTGCCATTGAAAAACATGTTTTTCATATACCAGAAATGTTTGAAGCTACTGACTGAATGAAAGGAGCTGGCATCTCACTCTCTTTGAATCTTCTTTATCATGCTAGGATTAGCAGGAAAAAGCAAAAAATTTCAGAATTGCACCTTGCAATGTGGAGATATTACTGTTTGTGCATTTACAATATTCATTCATTTTTGCCATTGAAAAACATGTTTTTCATATACCAGAAATGTTTGAAGCTACTGACTGAATGAAAGGAGCTGGCATCTCACTCTCTTTGAATCTTCTTTATCATGCTAGGATTAACAGGAAAAAGCAAAAAATTTCAGAATTGCACCTTGCAATGTGGAGATATTACTGTTTGTGCATTTACAATATTCATTGATTTTTGCCATTGAAAAACATGTTTTTCATATACCAGAAATGTTTGACGCTACTGACTGAATGAAAGGAGCTGGCATCTCACTCTCTTTGAATCTTCTTTATCATGCTAGGATTAACAGGAAAAAGCTAAAAATTTCAGAATTGCACCGTGCAATGTGGAGATATTACTGTTTGTGCATTTACAATATTCATTGATTTTTGCCATTGAAAAACATGTTTTTCATATACCAGAAATGTTTGAAGCTACTGACTGAATGAAAGGAGCTGGCATCTCACTCTTTGAATCTTCTTTATCATGCTAGGATTAGCAGGAAAAAGCAAAAAATTTCAGAATTGCACCTTGCAATGTGGAGATATTACTGTTTGTGCATTTACAATATTCATTGATTTTTGCCATTGAAAAACATGTTTTTCATATACCAGAAATGTTTGAAGCTACTGACTGAATGAAAGGAGCTGGCATCTCACTCTCTTTGAATCTACTTTATCATGCTAGGATTAACAGGAAAATGCTAAAAATTTCAGAATTGCACCGTGCAATGTGGAGATATTACTGTTTGTGCATTTACAATATTCATTGATTTTTGCCATTGAAAAACATGTTTTTCATATACCAGAAATGTTTGAAGCTACTGACTGAATGAAAGGAGCTGGCATCTCACTCTCTTTGAATCTTCTTTATCATGCTAGGATTAGCAGGAAAAAGCAAAAAATTTCAGAATTGCACCTTGCAATGTGGAGATATTACTGTTTGTGCATTTACAATATATATTGATTTTTGCCATTGAAAAACATGTTTTTCATATACCAGAAATGTTTGAAGCTACTGACTGAATGAAAGGAGCTGGCATCTCACTCTCTTTGAATCTTCTTTATCATGCTAGGATTAGCAGGAAAAAGCAAAAAATTTCAGAATTGCACCTTGCAATGTGGAGATATTACTGTTTGTGCATTTACAATATTCATTGATTTTTGCCATTGAAAAACATGTTTTTCATATACCAGAAATGTTTGAAGCTACTGACTGAATGAAAGGAGCTGGCATCTCACTCTCTTTGAATCTTCTTTATCATGCTAGGATTAACAGGAAAAAGCAAAAAATTTCAGAATTGCACCTTGCAATGTGGAGATATTACTGTTTGTGCATTTACAATATTCATTGATTTTTGCCATTGAAAAACGTCCAGAAATGTTTGAAGCTACTGACTGAATGAAATGAGCTGGCTTCTCACTCTCTTTGAATCTTCTTTATCATGCTAGGATTAACAGGAAAAAGCTAAAAATTTCAGAATTGCACCGTGCAATGTGGAGATATTACTGTTTGTGCATTTACAATATTCATTGATTTTTGCCATTGAAAAACAGGTTTTTCATATACCAGAAATGTTTGAAGCTACTGACTGAATGAAAGGAGCTGGCATCTCACTCTCTTTGAATCTTCTTTATCATGCTAGGATTAGCAGGAAAAAGCAAAAAATTTCAGAATTGCACCTTGCAATGTGGAGATATTACTGTTTGTGCATTTACAACATTCATTGATTTTTGCCATTGAAAAACGTTTTTCATATACCAGAAATGTTTGAAGCTACTGACTGAATGAAAGGAGCTGGCATCTCACTCTCTTTGAATCTTCTTTATCATGCTAGGATTAACAGGAAAAAGCTAAAAATTTCAGAATTGCACCGTGCAATGTGGAGATATTACTGTTTGTGCATTTACAATATTCATTGATTTTTGCCATTGAAAAACATGTTTTTCATATACCAGAAATGTTTGAAGCTACTGACTGAATGAAAGGAGCTGGCATCTCACTCTCTTTGAATCTTCTTTATCATGCTAGGATTAGCAGGAAAAAGCAAAAAATTTCAGAATTGCACCTTGCAATGTGGAGATATTACTGTTTGTGCATTTACAATATTCATTGATTTTTGCCATTGAAAAACATGTTTTTCATATACCAGAAATGTTTGAAGCTACTGACTGAATGAAAGGAGCTGGCATCTCACTCTCTTTGAATCTTCTTTATCATGCTAGAATTAGCAGGAAAAAGGAAAAAATTTCAGAATTGCACCTTGCAATGTGGAGATATTACTGTTTGTGCATTTACAATATTCATTGATTTTTGCCATTGAAAAACATGTTTTTCATATACCAGAAATGTTTGAAGCTACTGACTGAATGAAAGGAGCTGGCATCTCACTCTCTTTGAATCTTCTTTATCATGCTAGGATTAACAGGAAAAAGCTAAAAATTTCAGAATTGCACCGTGCAATGTGGAGATATTACTGTTTGTGCATTTACAATATTCATTGATTTTTGCCATTGAAAAACATGTTTTTCATATACCAGAAATGTTTGAAGCTACTGACTGAATGAAAGGAGCTGGCATCTCACTCTCTTTGAATCTTCTTTATCATGCTAGGATTAGCAGGAAAAAGCAAAAAATTTCAGAATTGCACCTTGCAATGTGGAGATATTACTGTTTGTGCATTTACAATATTCATTGATTTTTGCCATTGAAAAACGTTTTTCATATACCAGAAATGTTTGAAGCTACTGACTGAATGAAAGGAGCTGGCATCTCACTCTCTTTGAATCTTCTTTATCATGCTAGGATTAACAGGAAAAAGCAAAAAATTTCAGAATTGCACCTTGCAATGTGGAGATATTACTGTTTGTGCATTTACAATATTCATTGATTTTTGCCATTGAAAAACATGTTTTTCATATACCAGAAATGTTTGAAGCTACTGACTGAATGAAAGGAGCTGGCATCTCACTCTCTTTGAATCTTCTTTATCATGCTAGGATTAACAGGAAAAAGCTAAAAATTTCAGAATTGCACCGTGCAATGTGGAGATATTACTGTTTGTGCATTTACAATATTCATTGATTTTTGCCATTGAAAAACATGTTTTTCATATACCAGAAATGTTTGAAGCTACTGACTGAATGAAAGGAGCTGGCATCTCACTCTCTTTGAATCTTCTTTATCATGCTAGGATTAACAGGAAAAAGCAAAAAATTTCAGAATTGCACCTTGCAATGTGGAGATATTACTGTTTGTGCATTTACAATATTCATTGATTTTTGCCATTGAAAAACATGTTTTTCATATACCAGAAATGTTTGAAGCTACTGACTGAATGAAAGGAGCTGGCATCTCACTCTCTTTGAATCTTCTTTATCATGCTAGGATTAACAGGAAAAAGCTAAAAATTTCAGAATTGCACCGTGCAATGTGGAGATATTACTGTTTGTGCATTTACAATATTCATTGATTTTTGCCATTGAAAAACATGTTTTTCATATACCAGAAATGTTTGAAGCTACTGACTGAATGAAAGGAGCTGGCATCTCACTCTCTTTGAATCTTCATCATGCTAGGATTAGCAGGAAAAAGCAAAAAATTTCAGAATTGCACCTTGCAATGTGGAGATATTACTGTTTGTGCATTTACAATATTCATTGATTTTTGCCATTGAAAAACATGTTTTTCATATACCAGAAATGTTTGAAGCTACTGACTGAATGAAAGGAGCTGGCATCTCACTCTCTTTGAATCTTCTTTATCATGCTAGGATTAACAGGAAAAAGCAAAAAATTTCAGAATTGCACCTTGCAATGTGGAGATATTACTGTTTGTGCATTTACAATATTCATTGATTTTTGCCATTGAAAAACATGTTTTTCATATACCAGAAATGTTTGAAGCTACTGACTGAATGAAAGGAGCTGGCATCTCACTCTCTTTGAATCTTCTTTATCATGCTAGGATTAACAGGAAAAAGCTAAAAATTTCAGAATTGCACCGTGCAATGTGGAGATATTACTGTTTGTGCATTTACAATATTCATTGATTTTTGCCATTGAAAAACATGTTTTTCATATACCAGAAATGTTTGAAGCTACTGACTGAATGAAAGGAGCTGGCATCTCACTCTCTTTGAATCTTCTTTATCATGCTAGGATTAGCAGGAAAAAGCAAAAAATTTCAGAATTGCACCTTGCAATGTGGAGATATTACTGTTTGTGCATTTACAATATTCATTGATTTTTGCCATTGAAAAACATGTTTTTCATATACCAGAAATGTTTGAAGCTACTGACTGAATGAAAGGAGCTGGCATCTCACTCTCTTTGAATCTTCTTTATCATGCTAGGATTAACAGGAAAAAGCTAAAAATTTCAGAATTGCACCGTGCAATGTGGAGATATTACTGTTTGTGCATTTACAATATTCATTGATTTTTGCCATTGAAAAACATGTTTTTCATATACCAGAAATGTTTGAAGCTACTGACTGAATGAAAGGAGCTGGCATCTCACTCTCTTTGAATCTTCTTTATCATGCTAGGATTAGCAGGAAAAAGCAAAAAATTTCAGAATTTCACCTTGCAATGTGGAGATATTACTGTTTGTGCATTTACAATATTCATTGATTTTTGCCATTGAAAAACATGTTTTTCATATACCAGAAATGTTTGAAGCTACTGACTGAATGAAAGGAGCTGGCATCTCACTCTCTTTGAATCTTCTTTATCATGCTAGGATTAACAGGAAAAAGCAAAAAATTTCAGAATTGCACCTTGCAATGTGGAGATATTACTGTTTGTGCATTTACAATATTCATTGATTTTTGCCATTGAAAAACATGTTTTTCATATACCAGAAATGTTTGAAGCTACTGACTGAATGAAAGGAGCTGGCATCTCACTCTCTTTGAATCTTCTTTATCATGCTAGGATTAACAGGAAAAAGCAAAAAATTTCAGAATTGCACCTTGCAATGTGGAGATATTACTGTTTGTGCATTTACAATATTCATTGATTTTTGCCATTGAAAAACATGTTTTTCATATACCAGAAATGTTTGAAGCTACTGACTGAATGAAAGGAGCTGGCATCTCACTCTCTTTGAATCTTCTTTATCATGCTAGGATTAACAGGAAAAAGCTAAAAATTTCAGAATTGCACCGTGCAATGTGGAGATATTACTGTTTGTGCATTTACAATATTCATTGATTTTTGCCATTGAAAAACATGTTTTTCATATACCAGAAATGTTTGAAGCTACTGACTGAATGAAAGGAGCTGGCATCTCACTCTCTTTGAATCTTCTTTATCATGCTAGGATTAGCAGGAAAAAGCAAAAAATTTCAGAATTGCACCTTGCAATGTGGAGATATTACTGTTTGTGCATTTACAATATTCATTGATTTTTGCCATTGAAAAACATGTTTTTCATATACCAGAAATGTTTGAAGCTACTGACTGAATGAAAGGAGCTGGCATCTCACTCTCTTTGAATCTTCTTTATCATGCTAGGATTAACAGGAAAAAGCTAAAAATTTCAGAATTGCACCGTGCAATGTGGAGATATTACTGTTTGTGCATTTACAATATTCATTGATTTTTGCCATTGAAAAACATGTTTTTCATATACCAGAAATGTTTGAAGCTACTGACTGAATGAAAGGAGCTGGCATCTCACTCTCTTTGAATCTTCTTTATCATGCTAGGATTAGCAGGAAAAAGCAAAAAATTTCAGAATTTCACCTTGCAATGTGGAGATATTACTGTTTGTGCATTTACAATATTCATTGATTTTTGCCATTGAAAAACATGTTTTTCATATACCAGAAATGTTTGAAGCTACTGACTGAATGAAAGGAGCTGGCATCTCACTCTCTTTGAATCTTCTTTATCATGCTAGGATTAACAGGAAAAAGCAAAAAATTTCAGAATTGCACCTTGCAATGTGGAGATATTACTGTTTGTGCATTTACAATATTCATTGATTTTTGCCATTGAAAAACATGTTTTTCATATACCAGAAATGTTTGAAGCTACTGACTGAATGAAAGGAGCTGGCATCTCACTCTCTTTGAATCTTCTTTATTATGCTAGGATTAACAGGAAAAAGCAAAAAATTTCAGAATTGCACCTTGCAATGTGGAGATATTACTGTTTGTGCATTTACAATATTCATTGATTTTTGCCATTGAAAAACATGTTTTTCATATACCAGAAATGTTTGAAGCTACTGACTGAATGAAAGGAGCTGGCATCTCACTCTCTTTGAATCTTCTTTATCATGCTAGGATTAACAGGAAAAAGCTAAAAATTTCAGAATTGCACCGTGCAATGTGGAGATATTACTGTTTGTGCATTTACAATATTCATTGATTTTTGCCATTGAAAAACATGTTTTTCATATACCAGAAATGTTTGAAGCTACTGACTGAATGAAAGGAGCTGGCATCTCACTCTCTTTGAATCTTCTTTATCATGCTAGGATTAACAGGAAAAAGCAAAAAATTTCAGAATTGCACCTTGCAATGTGGAGATATTACTGTTTGTGCATTTACAATATTCATTGATTTTTGCCATTGAAAAACATGTTTTTCATATACCAGAAATGTTTGAAGCTACTGACTGAATGAAAGGAGCTGGCATCTCACTCTCTTTGAATCTTCTTTATCATGCTAGGATTAACAGGAAAAAGCTAAAAATTTCAGAATTGCACCGTGCAATGTGGAGATATTACTGTTTGTGCATTTACAATATTCATTGATTTTTGCCATTGAAAAACATGTTTTTCATATACCAGAAATGTTTGAAGCAACTGACTGAATGAAAGGAGCTGGCATCTCACTCTCTTTGAATCTTCATCATGCTAGGATTAGCAGGAAAAAGCAAAAAATTTCAGAATTGCACCTTGCAATGTGGAGATATTACTGTTTGTGCATTTACAATATTCATTGATTTTTGCCATTGAAAAACATGTTTTTCATATACCAGAAATGTTTGAAGCTACTGACTGAATGAAAGGAGCTGGCATCTCACTCTCTTTGAATCTTCTTTATCATGCTAGGATTAACAGGAAAAAGCAAAAAATTTCAGAATTGCACCTTGCAATGTGGAGATATTACTGTTTGTGCATTTACAATATTCATTGATTTTTGCCATTGAAAAACATGTTTTTCATATACCAGAAATGTTTGAAGCTACTGACTGAATGAAAGGAGCTGGCATCTCACTCTCTTTGAATCTTCTTTATCATGCTAGGATTAACAGGAAAAAGCTAAAAATTTCAGAATTGCACCGTGCAATGTGGAGATATTACTGTTTGTGCATTTACAATATTCATTGATTTTTGCCATTGAAAAACATGTTTTTCATATACCAGAAATGTTTGAAGCTACTGACTGAATGAAAGGAGCTGGCATCTCACTCTCTTTGAATCTTCTTTATCATGCTAGGATTAGCAGGAAAAAGCAAAAAATTTCAGAATTGCACCTTGCAATGTGGAGATATTACTGTTTGTGCATTTACAATATTCATTGATTTTTGCCATTGAAAAACATGTTTTTCATATACCAGAAATGTTTGAAGCTACTGACTGAATGAAAGGAGCTGGCATCTCACTCTCTTTGAATCTTCTTTATCATGCTAGGATTAACAGGAAAAAGCTAAAAATTTCAGAATTGCACCGTGCAATGTGGAGATATTACTGTTTGTGCATTTACAATATTCATTGATTTTTGCCATTGAAAAACATGTTTTTCATATACCAGAAATGTTTGAAGCTACTGACTGAATGAAAGGAGCTGGCATCTCACTCTCTTTGAATCTTCTTTATCATGCTAGGATTAGCAGGAAAAAGCAAAAAATTTCAGAATTTCACCTTGCAATGTGGAGATATTACTGTTTGTGCATTTACAATATTCATTTATTTTTGCCATTGAAAAACATGTTTTTCATATACCAGAAATGTTTGAAGCTACTGACTGAATGAAAGGAGCTGGCATCTCACTCTCTTTGAATCTTCTTTATCATGCTAGGATTAACAGGAAAAAGCAAAAAATTTCAGAATTGCACCTTGCAATGTGGAGATATTACTGTTTGTGCATTTACAATATTCATTGATTTTTGCCATTGAAAAACATGTTTTTCATATACCAGAAATGTTTGAAGCTACTGACTGAATGAAAGGAGCTGGCATCTCACTCTCTTTGAATCTTCTTTATTATGCTAGGATTAACAGGAAAAAGCAAAAAATTTCAGAATTGCACCTTGCAATGTGGAGATATTACTGTTTGTGCATTTACAATATTCATTGATTTTTGCCATTGAAAAACATGTTTTTCATATACCAGAAATGTTTGAAGCTACTGACTGAATGAAAGGAGCTGGCATCTCACTCTCTTTGAATCTTCTTTATCATGCTAGGATTAACAGGAAAAAGCTAAAAATTTCAGAATTGCACCGTGCAATGTGGAGATATTACTGTTTGTGCATTTACAATATACATTGATTTTTGCCATTGAAAAACATGTTTTTCATATACCAGAAATGTTTGAAGCTACTGACTGAATGAAAGGAGCTGGCATCTCACTCTGAATCTTCTTTATCATGCTAGGATTAACAGGAAAAAGCAAAAATTTCAGAATTGCACCTTAAAATGTGGAGATATTACTGTTTGTGCATTTACAATATTCATTGATTTTTGCCATTGAAAAACATGTTTTTCATATACCAGAAATGTTTGAAGCTACTGACTGAATGAAAGGAGCTGGCATCTCACTCTCTTTGAATCTTCTTTATCATGCTAGGATTAACAGGAAAAAGCTAAAAATTTCAGAATTGCACCGTGCAATGTGGAGATATTACTGTTTGTGCATTTACAATATTCATTGATTTTTGCCATTGAAAAACATGTTTTTCATATACCAGAAATGTTTGAAGCTACTGACTGAATGAAAGGAGCTGGCATCTCACTCTCTTTGAATCTTCTTTATCATGCTAGGATTAACAGGAAAAAGCAAAAAATTTCAGAATTGCACCTTGCAATGTGGAGATATTACTGTTTGTGCATTTACAATATTCATTGATTTTTGCCATTGAAAAACATGTTTTTCATATACCAGAAATGTTTGAAGCTACTGACTGAATGAAAGGAGCTGGCATCTCACTCTCTTTGAATCTTCTTTATCATGCTAGGATTAACAGGAAAAAGCAAAAAATTTCAGAATTGCACCTTGCAATGTGGAGATATTACTGTTTGTGCATTTACAATATTCATTGATTTTTGCCATTGAAAAACATGTTTTTCATATACCAGAAATGTTTGAAGCTACTGACTGAATGAAAGGAGCTGGCATCTCACTCTCTTTGAATCTTCTTTATCATGCTAGGATTAACAGGAAAAAGCTAAAAATTTCAGAATTGCACCTTGCAATGTGGAGATATTACTGTTTGTGCATTTACAATATTCATTGATTTTTGCCATTGAAAAACATGTTTTTCATATACCAGAAATGTTTGAAGCTACTGACTGAATGAAAGGAGCTGGCATCTCACTCTCTTTGAATCTTCTTTATCATGCTAGGATTAACAGGAAAAAGCAAAAAATTTCAGAATTGCACCTTAAAATGTGGAGATATTACTGTTTGTGCATTTACAATATTCATTAATTTTTGCCATTGAAAAACATGTTTTTCATATACCAGAAATGTTTGAAGCTACTGACTGAATGAAAGGAGCTGGCATCTCACTCTCTTTGAATCTTCTTTATCATGCTAGGATTAGCAGGAAAAAGCTAAAAATTTCAGAATTGCACCGTGCAATGTGGAGATATTACTGTTTGTGCATTTACAATATTCATTGATTTTTGCCATTGAAAAACATGTTTTTCATATACCAGAAATGTTTGAAGCTACTGACTGAATGAAAGGAGCTGGCATCTCACTCTCTTTGAATCTTCTTTATCATGCTAGGATTAGCAGGAAAAAGCAAAAAATTTCAGAATTACACCTTGCAATGTGGAGATATTACTGTTTGTGCATTTACAATATTCATTGATTTTTGCCATTGAAAAACATGTTTTTCATATACCAGAAATGTTTGAAGCTACTGACTGAATGAAAGGAGCTGGCATCTCACTCTCTTTGAATCTTCTTTATCATGCTAGGATTAACAGGAAAAAGCTAAAAATTTCAGAATTGCACCGTGCAATGTGGAGATATTACTGTTTGTGCATTTACAATATTCATTGATTTTTGCCATTGAAAAACATGTTTTTCATATACCAGAAATGTTTGAAGCTACTGACTGAATGAAAGGAGCTGGCATCTCACTCTCTTTGAATCTTCTTTATCATGCTAGGATTAACAGGAAAAAGCAAAAAATTTCAGAATTGCACCTTGCAATGTGGAGATATTACTGTTTGTGCATTTACAATATTCATTGATTTTTGCCATTGAAAAACATGTTTTTCATATACCAGAAATGTTTGAAGCTACTGACTGAATGAAAGGAGCTGGCATCTCACTCTCTTTGAATCTTCTTTATCATGCTAGGATTAACAGGAAAAAGCTAAAAATTTCAGAATTGCACCGTGCAATGTGGAGATATTACTGTTTGTGCATTTACAATATTCATTGATTTTTGCCATTGAAAAACATGTTTTTCATATACCAGAAATGTTTGAAGCTACTGACTGAATGAAAGGAGCTGGCATCTCACTCTCTTTGAATCTTCATCATGCTAGGATTAGCAGGAAAAAGCAAAAAATTTCAGAATTGCACCTTGCAATGTGGAGATATTACTGTTTGTGCATTTACAATATTCATTGATTTTTGCCATTGAAAAACATGTTTTTCATATACCAGAAATGTTTGAAGCTACTGACTGAATGAAAGGAGCTGGCATCTCACTCTCTTTGAATCTTCTTTATCATGCTAGGATTAACAGGAAAAAGCAAAAAATTTCAGAATTGCACCTTGCAATGTGGAGATATTACTGTTTGTGCATTTACAATATTCATTGATTTTTGCCATTGAAAAACATGTTTTTCATATACCAGAAATGTTTGAAGCTACTGACTGAATGAAAGGAGCTGGCATCTCACTCTCTTTGAATCTTCTTTATCATGCTAGGATTAACAGGAAAAAGCTAAAAATTTCAGAATTGCACCGTGCAATGTGGAGATATTACTGTTTGTGCATTTACAATATTCATTGATTTTTGCCATTGAAAAACATGTTTTTCATATACCAGAAATGTTTGAAGCTACTGACTGAATGAAAGGAGCTGGCATCTCACTCTCTTTGAATCTTCTTTATCATGCTAGGATCAGCAGGAAAAAGCAAAAAATTTCAGAATTGCACCTTGCAATGTGGAGATATTACTGTTTGTGCATTTACAATATTCATTGATTTTTGCCATTGAAAAACATGTTTTTCATATACCAGAAATGTTTGAAGCTACTGACTGAATGAAAGGAGCTGGCATCTCACTCTCTTTGAATCTTCTTTATCATGCTAGGATTAACAGGAAAAAGCTAAAAATTTCAGAATTGCACCGTGCAATGTGGAGATATTACTGTTTGTGCATTTACAATATTCATTGATTTTTGCCATTGAAAAACATGTTTTTCATATACCAGAAATGTTTGAAGCTACTGACTGAATGAAAGGAGCTGGCATCTCACTCTCTTTGAATCTTCTTTATCATGCTAGGATTAGCAGGAAAAAGCAAAAAATTTCAGAATTGCACCTTGCAATGTGGAGATATTACTGTTTGTGCATTTACAATATTCATTCATTTTTGCCATTGAAAAACATGTTTTTCATATACCAGAAATGTTTGAAGCTACTGACTGAATGAAAGGAGCTGGCATCTCACTCTCTTTGAATCTTCTTTATCATGCTAGGATTAACAGGAAAAAGCAAAAAATTTCAGAATTGCACCTTGCAATGTGGAGATATTACTGTTTGTGCATTTACAATATTCATTGATTTTTGCCATTGAAAAACATGTTTTTCATATACCAGAAATGTTTGAAGCTACTGACTGAATGAAAGGAGCTGGCATCTCACTCTCTTTGAATCTTCTTTATCATGCTAGGAATAACAGGAAAAAGCTAAAAATTTCAGAATTGCACCGTGCAATGTGGAGATATTACTGTTTGTGCATTTACAATATTCATTGATTTTTGCCATTGAAAAACATGTTTTTCATATACCAGAAATGTTTGAAGCTACTGACTGAATGAAAGGAGCTGGCATCTCACTCTCTTTGAATCTTCTTTATCATGCTAGGATTAGCAGGAAAAAGCAAAAAATTTCAGAATTGCACCTTGCAATGTGGAGATATTACTGTTTGTGCATTTACAATATTCATTGATTTTTGCCATTGAAAAACATGTTTTTCATATACCAGAAATGTTTGAAGCTACTGACTGAATGAAAGGAGCTGGCATCTCACTCTCTTTGAATCTTCTTTATCATGCTAGGATTAACAGGAAAAAGCAAAAAATTTCAGAATTGCACCTTGCAATGTGGAGATATTACTGTTTGTGCATTTACAATATTCATTGATTTTTGCCATTGAAAAACGTCCAGAAATGTTTGAAGCTACTGACTGAATGAAATGAGCTGGCATCTCACTCTCTTTGAATCTTCTTTATCATGCTAGGATTAACAGGAAAAAGCTAAAAATTTCAGAATTGCACCGTGCAATGTGGAGATATTACTGTTTGTGCATTTACAATATTCATTGATTTTTGCCATTGAAAAACGTTTTTCATATACCAGAAATGTTTGAAGCTACTGACTGAATGAAAGGAGCTGGCATCTCACTCTCTTTGAATCTTCTTTATCATGCTAGGATTAGCAGGAAAAAGCAAAAAATTTCAGAATTGCACCTTGCAATGTGGAGATATTACTGTTTGTGCATTTACAACATTCATTGATTTTTGCCATTGAAAAACGTTTTTCATATACCAGAAATGTTTGAAGCTACTGACTGAATGAAAGGAGCTGGCATCTCACTCTCTTTGAATCTTCTTTATCATGCTAGGATTAACAGGAAAAAGCTAAAAATTTCAGAATTGCACCGTGCAATGTGGAGATATTACTGTTTGTGCATTTACAATATTCATTGATTTTTGCCATTGAAAAACGTTTTTCATATACCAGAAATGTTTGAAGCTACTGACTGAATGAAAGGAGCTGGCATCTCACTCTCTTTGAATCTTCTTTATCATGCTAGGATTAGCAGGAAAAAGCAAAAAATTTCAGAATTGCACCTTGCAATGTGGAGATATTACTGTTTGTGCATTTACAATATTCATTGATTTTTGCCATTGAAAAACATGTTTTTCATATACCAGAAATGTTTGAAGCTACTGACTGAATGAAAGGAGCTGGCATCTCACTCTCTTTGAATCTTCTTTATCATGCTAGGATTAGCAGGAAAAAGCAAAAAATTTCAGAATTGCACCTTGCAATGTGGAGATATTACTGTTTGTGCATTTACAATATTCATTGATTTTTGCCATTGAAAAACATGTTTTTCATATACCAGAAATGTTTGAAGCTACTGACTGAATGAAAGGAGCTGGCATCTCACTCTCTTTGAATCTTCTTTATCATGCTAGGATTAACAGGAAAAAGCTAAAAATTTCAGAATTGCACCGTGCAATGTGGAGATATTACTGTTTGTGCAATTACAATATTCATTGATTTTTGCCATTGAAAAACATGTTTTTCATATACCAGAAATGTTTGAAGCTACTGACTGAATGAAAGGAGCTGGCATCTCACTCTCTTTGAATCTTCTTTATCATGCTAGGATTAACAGGAAAAAGCTAAAAATTTCAGAATTGCACCGTGCAATGTGGAGATATTACTGTTTGTGCATTTACAATATTCATTGATTTTTGCCATTGAAAAACATGTTTTTCATATACCAGAAATGTTTGAAGCTACTGACTGAATGAAAGGAGCTGGCATCTCACTCTCTTTGAATCTTCTTTATCATGCTAGGATTAACAGGAAAAAGCAAAAAATTTCAGAATTGCACCTTGCAATGTGGAGATATTACTGTTTGTGCATTTACAATATTCATTGATTTTTGCCATTGAAAAACATGTTTTTCATATACCAGAAATGTTTGAAGCTACTGACTGAATGAAAGGAGCTGGCATCTCACTCTCTTTGAATCTTCTTTATCATGCTAGGAATAACAGGAAAAAGCTAAAAATTTCAGAATTGCACCGTGCAATGTGGAGATATTACTGTTTGTGCATTTACAATATTCATTGATTTTTGCCATTGAAAAACATGTTTTTCATATACCAGAAATGTTTGAAGCTACTGACTGAATGAAAGGAGCTGGCATCTCACTCTCTTTGAATCTTCTTTATCATGCTAGGATTAGCAGGAAAAAGCAAAAAATTTCAGAATTGCACCTTGCAATGTGGAGATATTACTGTTTGTGCATTTACAATATTCATTGATTTTTGCCATTGAAAAACATGTTTTTCATATACCAGAAATGTTTGAAGCTACTGACTGAATGAAAGGAGCTGGCATCTCACTCTCTTTGAATCTTCTTTATCATGCTAGGATTAACAGGAAAAAGCAAAAAATTTCAGAATTGCACCTTGCAATGTGGAGATATTACTCTTTGTGCATTTACAATATTCATTGATTTTTGCCATTGAAAAACGTCCAGAAATGTTTGAAGCTACTGACTGAATGAAATGAGCTGGCATCTCACTCTCTTTGAATCTTCTTTATCATGCTAGGATTAACAGGAAAAAGCTAAAAATTTCAGAATTGCACCGTGCAATGTGGAGATATTACTGTTTGTGCATTTACAATATTCATTGATTTTTGCCATTGAAAAACGTTTTTCATATACCAGAAATGTTTGAAGCTACTGACTGAATGAAAGGAGCTGGCATCTCACTCTCTTTGAATCTTCTTTATCATGCTAGGATTAGCAGGAAAAAGCAAAAAATTTCAGAATTGCACCTTGCAATGTGGAGATATTACTGTTTGTGCATTTACAACATTCATTGATTTTTGCCATTGAAAAACGTTTTTCATATACCAGAAATGTTTGAAGCTACTGACTGAATGAAAGGAGCTGGCATCTCACTCTCTTTGAATCTTCTTTATCATGCTAGGATTAACAGGAAAAAGCTAAAAATTTCAGAATTGCACCGTGCAATGTGGAGATATTACTGTTTGTGCATTTACAATATTCATTGATTTTTGCCATTGAAAAACGTTTTTCATATACCAGAAATGTTTGAAGCTACTGACTGAATGAAAGGAGCTGGCATCTCACTCTCTTTGAATCTTCTTTATCATGCTAGGATTAGCAGGAAAAAGCAAAAAATTTCAGAATTGCACCTTGCAATGTGGAGATATTACTGTTTGTGCATTTACAATATTCATTGATTTTTGCCATTGAAAAACATGTTTTTCATATACCAGAAATGTTTGAAGCTACTGACTGAATGAAAGGAGCTGGCATCTCACTCTCTTTGAATCTTCTTTATCATGCTAGGATTAGCAGGAAAAAGCAAAAAATTTCAGAATTGCACCTTGCAATGTGGAGATATTACTGTTTGTGCATTTACAATATTCATTGATTTTTGCCATTGAAAAACATGTTTTTCATATACCAGAAATGTTTGAAGCTACTGACTGAATGAAAGGAGCTGGCATCTCACTCTCTTTGAATCTTCTTTATCATGCTAGGATTAACAGGAAAAAGCTAAAAATTTCAGAATTGCACCGTGCAATGTGGAGATATTACTGTTTGTGCAATTACAATATTCATTGATTTTTGCCATTGAAAAACATGTTTTTCATATACCAGAAATGTTTGAAGCTACTGACTGAATGAAAGGAGCTGGCATCTCACTCTCTTTGAATCTTCTTTATCATGCTAGGATTAACAGGAAAAAGCTAAAAATTTCAGAATTGCACCGTGCAATGTGGAGATATTACTGTTTGTGCATTTACAATATTCATTGATTTTTGCCATTGAAAAACATGTTTTTCATATACCAGAAATGTTTGAAGCTACTGACTGAATGAAAGGAGCTGGCATCTCACTCTCTTTGAATCTTCTTTATCATGCTAGGATTAACAGGAAAAAGCAAAAAATTTCAGAATTGCACCTTGCAATGTGGAGATATTACTGTTTGTGCATTTACAATATTCATTGATTTTTGCCATTGAAAAACATGTTTTTCATATACCAGAAATGTTTGAAGCTACTGACTGAATGAAAGGAGCTGGCATCTCACTCTCTTTGAATCTTCTTTATCATGCTAGGATTAACAGGAAAAAGCTAAAAATTTCAGAATTGCACCGTGCAATGTGGAGATATTACTGTTTGTGCATTTACAATATTCATTGATTTTTGCCATTGAAAAACATGTTTTTCATATACCAGAAATGTTTGAAGCTACTGACTGAATGAAAGGAGCTGGCATCTCACTCTCTTTGAATCTTCTTTATCATGCTAGGATTAACAGGAAAAAGCAAAAAATTTCAGAATTGCACCTTGCAATGTGGAGATATTACTGTTTGTGCATTTACAATATTCATTGATTTTTGCCATTGAAAAACATGTTTTTCATATACCAGAAATGTTTGAAGCTACTGACTGAATGAAAGGAGCTGGCATCTCACTCTCTTTGAATCTTCTTTATCATGCTAGGAATAACAGGAAAAAGCTAAAAATTTCAGAATTGCACCGTGCAATGTGGAGATATTACTGTTTGTGCATTTACAATATTCATTGATTTTTGCCATTGAAAAACATGTTTTTCATATACCAGAAATGTTTGAAGCTACTGACTGAATGAAAGGAGCTGGCATCTCACTCTCTTTGAATCTTCTTTATCATGCTAGGATTAGCAGGAAAAAGCAAAAAATTTCAGAATTGCACCTTGCAATGTGGAGATATTACTGTTTGTGCATTTACAATATTCATTGATTTTTGCCATTGAAAAACATGTTTTTCATATACCAGAAATGTTTGAAGCTACTGACTGAATGAAAGGAGCTGGCATCTCACTCTCTTTGAATCTTCTTTATCATGCTAGGATTAACAGGAAAAAGCAAAAAATTTCAGAATTGCACCTTGCAATGTGGAGATATTACTCTTTGTGCATTTACAATATTCATTGATTTTTGCCATTGAAAAACGTCCAGAAATGTTTGAAGCTACTGACTGAATGAAATGAGCTGGCATCTCACTCTCTTTGAATCTTCTTTATCATGCTAGGATTAACAGGAAAAAGCTAAAAATTTCAGAATTGCACCGTGCAATGTGGAGATATTACTGTTTGTGCATTTACAATATTCATTGATTTTTGCCATTGAAAAACGTTTTTCATATACCAGAAATGTTTGAAGCTACTGACTGAATGAAAGGAGCTGGCATCTCACTCTCTTTGAATCTTCTTTATCATGCTAGGATTAGCAGGAAAAAGCAAAAAATTTCAGAATTGCACCTTGCAATGTGGAGATATTACTGTTTGTGCATTTACAACATTCATTGATTTTTGCCATTGAAAAACGTTTTTCATATACCAGAAATGTTTGAAGCTACTGACTGAATGAAAGGAGCTGGCATCTCACTCTCTTTGAATCTTCTTTATCATGCTAGGATTAACAGGAAAAAGCTAAAAATTTCAGAATTGCACCGTGCAATGTGGAGATATTACTGTTTGTGCATTTACAATATTCATTGATTTTTGCCATTGAAAAACGTTTTTCATATACCAGAAATGTTTGAAGCTACTGACTGAATGAAAGGAGCTGGCATCTCACTCTCTTTGAATCTTCTTTATCATGCTAGGATTAGCAGGAAAAAGCAAAAAATTTCAGAATTGCACCTTGCAATGTGGAGATATTACTGTTTGTGCATTTACAATATTCATTGATTTTTGCCATTGAAAAACATGTTTTTCATATACCAGAAATGTTTGAAGCTACTGACTGAATGAAAGGAGCTGGCATCTCACTCTCTTTGAATCTTCTTTATCATGCTAGGATTAGCAGGAAAAAGCAAAAAATTTCAGAATTGCACCTTGCAATGTGGAGATATTACTGTTTGTGCATTTACAATATTCATTGATTTTTGCCATTGAAAAACATGTTTTTCATATACCAGAAATGTTTGAAGCTACTGACTGAATGAAAGGAGCTGGCATCTCACTCTCTTTGAATCTTCTTTATCATGCTAGGATTAACAGGAAAAAGCTAAAAATTTCAGAATTGCACCGTGCAATGTGGAGATATTACTGTTTGTGCAATTACAATATTCATTGATTTTTGCCATTGAAAAACATGTTTTTCATATACCAGAAATGTTTGAAGCTACTGACTGAATGAAAGGAGCTGGCATCTCACTCTCTTTGAATCTTCTTTATCATGCTAGGATTAACAGGAAAAAGCTAAAAATTTCAGAATTGCACCGTGCAATGTGGAGATATTACTGTTTGTGCATTTACAATATTCATTGATTTTTGCCATTGAAAAACATGTTTTTCATATACCAGAAATGTTTGAAGCTACTGACTGAATGAAAGGAGCTGGCATCTCACTCTCTTTGAATCTTCTTTATCATGCTAGGATTAACAGGAAAAAGCAAAAAATTTCAGAATTGCACCTTGCAATGTGGAGATATTACTGTTTGTGCATTTACAATATTCATTGATTTTTGCCATTGAAAAACATGTTTTTCATATACCAGAAATGTTTGAAGCTACTGACTGAATGAAAGGAGCTGGCATCTCACTCTCTTTGAATCTTCTTTATCATGCTAGGATTAACAGGAAAAAGCTAAAAATTTCAGAATTGCACCGTGCAATGTGGAGATATTACTGTTTGTGCATTTACAATATTCATTGATTTTTGCCATTGAAAAACATGTTTTTCATATACCAGAAATGTTTGAAGCTACTGACTGAATGAAAGGAGCTGGCATCTCACTCTCTTTGAATCTTCTTTATCATGCTAGGATTAGCAGGAAAAAGCAAAAAATTTCAGAATTGCACCTTGCAATGTGGAGATATTACTGTTTGTGCATTTACAATATTCATTGATTTTTGCCATTGAAAAACATGTTTTTCATATACCAGAAATGTTTGAAGCTACTGACTGAATGAAAGGAGCTGGCATCTCACTCTCTTTGAATCTTCTTTATCATGCTAGGATTAACAGGAAAAAGCTAAAAATTTCAGAATTGCACCGTGCAATGTGGAGATATTACTGTTTGTGCATTTACAATATTCATTGATTTTTGCCATTGAAAAACATGTTTTTCATATACCAGAAATGTTTGAAGCTACTGACTGAATGAAAGGAGCTGGCATCTCACTCTCTTTGAATTTTCTTTATCATGCTAGGATTAACAGGAAAAAGCTAAAAATTTCAGAATTGCACCGTGCAATGTGGAGATATTACTGTTTGTGCATTTACAATATTCATTGATTTTTGCCATTGAAAAACATGTTTTTCATATACCAGAAATGTTTGAAGCTACTGACTGAATGAAAGGAGCTGGCATCTCACTCTCTTTGAATCTTCTTTATCATGCTAGGATTAACAGGAAAAAGCAAAACATTTCAGAATTGCACCTTGCAATGTGGAGATATTACTGTTTGTGCATTTACAATATTCATTGATTTTTGCCATTGAAAAACATGTTTTTCATATACCAGAAATGTTTGAAGCTACTGACTGAATGAAAGGAGCTGGCATCTCACTCTCTTTGAATCTTCTTTATCATGCTAGGATTAACAGGAAAAAGCTAAAAATTTCAGAATTGCACCGTGCAATGTGGAGATATTACTGTTTGTGCATTTACAATATTCATTGATTTTTGCCATTGAAAAACATGTTTTTCATATACCAGAAATGTTTGAAGCTACTGACTGAATGAAAGGAGCTGGCATCTCACTCTCTTTGAATCTTCATCATGCTAGGATTAGCAGGAAAAAGCAAAAAATTTCAGAATTGCACCTTGCAATGTGGAGATATTACTGTTTGTGCATTTACAATATTCATTGATTTTTGCCATTGAAAAACATGTTTTTCATATACCAGAAATGTTTGAAGCTACTGACTGAATGAAAGGAGCTGGCATCTCACTCTCTTTGAATCTTCTTTATCATGCTAGGATTAACAGGAAAAAGCAAAAAATTTCAGAATTGCACCTTGCAATGTGGAGATATTACTGTTTGTGCATTTACAATATTCATTGATTTTTGCCATTGAAAAACATGTTTTTCATATACCAGAAATGTTTGAAGCTACTGACTGAATGAAAGGAGCTGGCATCTCACTCTCTTTGAATCTTCTTTATCATGCTAGGATTAACAGGAAAAAGCTAAAAATTTCAGAATTGCACCGTGCAATGTGGAGATATTACTGTTTGTGCATTTACAATATTCATTGATTTTTGCCATTGAAAAACATGTTTTTCATATACCAGAAATGTTTGAAGCTACTGACTGAATGAAAGGAGCTGGCATCTCACTCTCTTTGAATCTTCTTTATCATGCTAGGATTAGCAGGAAAAAGCAAAAAAATTCAGAATTGCACCTTGCAATGTGGAGATATTACTGTTTGTGCATTTACAATATTCATTGATTTTTGCCATTGAAAAACATGTTTTTCATATACCAGAAATGTTTGAAGCTACTGACTGAATGAAAGGAGCTGGCATCTCACTCTCTTTGAATCTTCTTTATCATGCTAGGATTAACAGGAAAAAGCTAAAAATTTCAGAATTGCACCGTGCAATGTGGAGATATTACTGTTTGTGCATTTACAATATTCATTGATTTTTGCCATTGAAAAACATGTTTTTCATATACCAGAAATGTTTGAAGCTACTGACTGAATGAAAGGAACTGGCATCTCACTCTCTTTGAATCTTCTTTATCATGCTAGGATTAGCAGGAAAAAGCAAAAAATTTCAGAATTGCACCTTGCAATGTGGAGATATTACTGTTTGTGCATTTACAATATTCATTCATTTTTGCCATTGAAAAACATGTTTTTCATATACCAGAAATGTTTGAAGCTACTGACTGAATGAAAGGAGCTGGCATCTCACTCTCTTTGAATCTTCTTTATCATGCTAGGATTAACAGGAAAAAGCAAAAAAATTCAGAATTGCACCTTGCAATGTGGAGATATTACTGTTTGTGCATTTACAATATTCATTGATTTTTGCCATTGAAAAACATGTTTTTCATATACCAGAAATGTTTGAAGCTACTGACTGAATGAAAGGAGCTGGCATCTCACTCTCTTTGAATTTTCTTTATCATGCTAGGATTAACAGGAAAAAGCTAAAAATTTCAGAATTGCACCGTGCAATGTGGAGATATTACTGTTTGTGCATTTACAATATTCATTGATTTTTGCCATTGAAAAACATGTTTTTCATATACCAGAAATGTTTGAAGCTACTGACTGAATGAAAGGAGCTGGCATCTCACTCTCTTTGAATCTTCTTTATCATGCTAGGATTAACAGGAAAAAGCAAAACATTTCAGAATTGCACCTTGCAATGTGGAGATATTACTGTTTGTGCATTTACAATATTCATTGATTTTTGCCATTGAAAAACATGTTTTTCATATACCAGAAATGTTTGAAGCTACTGACTGAATGAAAGGAGCTGGCATCTCACTCTCTTTGAATCTTCTTTATCATGCTAGGATTAACAGGAAAAAGCTAAAAATTTCAGAATTGCACCGTGCAATGTGGAGATATTACTGTTTGTGCATTTACAATATTCATTGATTTTTGCCATTGAAAAACATGTTTTTCATATACCAGAAATGTTTGAAGCTACTGACTGAATGAAAGGAGCTGGCATCTCACTCTCTTTGAATCTTCATCATGCTAGGATTAGCAGGAAAAAGCAAAAAATTTCAGAATTGCACCTTGCAATGTGGAGATATTACTGTTTGTGCATTTACAATATTCATTGATTTTTGCCATTGAAAAACATGTTTTTCATATACCAGAAATGTTTGAAGCTACTGACTGAATGAAAGGAGCTGGCATCTCACTCTCTTTGAATCTTCTTTATCATGCTAGGATTAACAGGAAAAAGCTAAAAATTTCAGAATTGCACCGTGCAATGTGGAGATATTACTGTTTGTGCATTTACAATATTCATTGATTTTTGCCATTGAAAAACATGTTTTTCATATACCAGAAATGTTTGAAGCTACTGACTGAATGAAAGGAGCTGGCATCTCACTCTCTTTGAATCTTCTTTATCATGCAAGGATTAGCAGGAAAAAGCAAAAAATTTCAGAATTGCACCTTGCAATGTGGAGATATTACTGTTTGTGCATTTACAATATTCATTGATTTTTGCCATTGAAAAACATGTTTTTCATATACCAGAAATGTTTGAAGCTACTGACTGAATGAAAGGAGCTGGCATCTCACTCTCTTTGAATCTTCTTTATCATGCTAGGATTAACAGGAAAAAGCAAAAAATTTCAGAATTGCACCTTGCAATGTGGAGATATTACTGTTTGTGCATTTACAATATTCATTGATTTTTGCCATTGAAAAACGTCCAGAAATGTTTGAAGCTACTGACTGAATGAAAGGAGCTGGCATCTCACTCTCTTTGAATCTTCTTTATCATGCTAGGATTAACAGGAAAAAGCAAAAAATTTCAGAATTGCACCTTGCAATGTGGAGATATTACTGTTTGTGCATTTACAATATTCATTGATTTTTGCCATTGAAAAACATGTTTTTCATATACCAGAAATGTTTGAAGCTACTGACTGAATGAAAGGAGCTGGCATCTCACTCTCTTTGAATCTTCTTTATGATGCTAGGATTAACAGGAAAAAGCAAAAAATTTCAGAATTGCACCTTGCAATGTGGAGATATTACTGTTTGTGCATTTACAATATTCATTGATTTTTGCCATTGAAAAACATGTTTTTCATATACCAGAAATGTTTGAAGCTACTGACTGAATGAAAGGAGCTGGCATCTCACTCTCTTTGAATCTTCTTTATCATGCTAGGATTAACAGGAAAAAGCAAAAAATTTCAGAATTGCACCTTGCAATGTGGAGATATTACTGTTTGTGCATTTACAATATTCATTGATTTTTGCCATTGAAAAACATGTTTTTCATATACCAGAAATGTTTGAAGCTACTGACTGAATGAAAGGAGCTGGCATCTCACTCTCTTTGAATCTTCTTTATCATGCTAGGATTAACAGGAAAAAGCTAAAAATTTCAGAATTGCACCGTGCAATGTGGAGATATTACTGTTTGTGCATTTACAATATTCATTGATTTTTGCCATTGAAAAACATGTTTTTCATATACCAGAAATGTTTGAAGCTACTGACTGAATGAAAGGAGCTGGCATCTCACTCTCTTTGAATCTTCATCATGCTAGGATTAGCAGGAAAAAGCAAAAAATTTCAGAATTGCACCTTGCAATGTGGAGATATTACTGTTTGTGCATTTACAATATTCATTGATTTTTGCCATTGAAAAACATGTTTTTCATATACCAGAAATGTTTGAAGCTACTGACTGAATGAAAGGAGCTGGCATCTCACTCTCTTTGAATCTTCTTTATCATGCTAGGATTAACAGGAAAAAGCAAAAAATTTCAGAATTGCACCTTGCAATGTGGAGATATTACTGTTTGTGCATTTACAATATTCATTGATTTTTGCCATTGAAAAACATGTTTTTCATATACCAGAAATGTTTGAAGCTACTGACTGAATGAAAGGAGCTGGCATCTCACTCTCTTTGAATCTTCTTTATCATGCTAGGATTAACAGGAAAAAGCTAAAAATTTCAGAATTGCACCGTGCAATGTGGAGATATTACTGTTTGTGCATTTACAATATTCATTGATTTTTGCCATTGAAAAACATGTTTTTCATATACCAGAAATGTTTGAAGCTACTGACTGAATGAAAGGAGCTGGCATCTCACTCTCTTTGAATCTTCTTTATCATGCTAGGATTAGCAGGAAAAAGCAAAAAATTTCAGAATTGCACCTTGCAATGTGGAGATATTACTGTTTGTGCATTTACAATATTCATTGATTTTTGCCATTGAAAAACATGTTTTTCATATACCAGAAATGTTTGAAGCTACTGACTGAATGAAAGGAGCTGGCATCTCACTCTCTTTGAATCTTCTTTATCATGCTAGGATTAACAGGAAAAAGCTAAAAATTTCAGAATTGCACCGTGCAATGTGGAGATATTACTGTTTGTGCATTTACAATATTCATTGATTTTTGCCATTGAAAAACATGTTTTTCATATACCAGAAATGTTTGAAGCTACTGACTGAATGAAAGGAGCTGGCATCTCACTCTCTTTGAATCTTCTTTATCATGCTAGGATTAGCAGGAAAAAGCAAAAAATTTCAGAATTGCACCTTGCAATGTGGAGATATTACTGTTTGTGCATTTACAATATTCATTCATTTTTGCCATTGAAAAACATGTTTTTCATATACCAGAAATGTTTGAAGCTACTGACTGAATGAAAGGAGCTGGCATCTCACTCTCTTTGAATCTTCTTTATCATGCTAGGATTAACAGGAAAAAGCAAAAAAATTCAGAATTGCACCTTGCAATGTGGAGATATTACTGTTTGTGCATTTACAATATTCATTGATTTTTGCCATTGAAAAACATGTTTTTCATATACCAGAAATGTTTGAAGCTACTGACTGAATGAAAGGAGCTGGCATCTCACTCTCTTTGAATCTTCTTTATCATGCTAGGATTAACAGGAAAAAGCTAAAAATTTCAGAATTGCACCGTGCAATGTGGAGATATTACTGTTTGTGCATTTACAATATTCATTGATTTTTGCCATTGAAAAACATGTTTTTCATATACCAGAAATGTTTGAAGCTACTGACTGAATGAAAGGAGCTGGCATCTCACTCTCTTTGAATCTTCTTTATCATGCTAGGATTAGCAGGAAAAAGCAAAAAATTTCAGAATTGCACCTTGCAATGTGGAGATATTACTGTTTGTGCATTTACAATATTCATTGATTTTTGCCATTGAAAAACATGTTTTTCATATACCAGAAATGTTTGAAGCTACTGACTGAATGAAAGGAGCTGGCATCTCACTCTCTTTGAATCTTCTTTATCATGCTAGGATTAACAGGAAAAAGCTAAAAATTTCAGAATTGCACCGTGCAATGTGGAGATATTACTGTTTGTGCATTTACAATATTCATTGATTTTTGCCATTGAAAAACATGTTTTTCATATACCAGAAATGTTTGAAGCTACTGACTGAATGAAAGGAGCTGGCATCTCACTCTCTTTGAATCTTCTTTATCATGCAAGGATTAGCAGGAAAAAGCAAAAAATTTCAGAATTGCACCTTGCAATGTGGAGATATTACTGTTTGTGCATTTACAATATTCATTGATTTTTGCCATTGAAAAACATGTTTTTCATATACCAGAAATGTTTGAAGCTACTGACTGAATGAAAGGAGCTGGCATCTCACTCTTTGAATCTTCTTTATCATGCTAGGATTAACAGGAAAAAGCAAAAAATTTCAGAATTGCACCTTGCAATGTGGAGATATTACTGTTTGTGCATTTACAATATTCATTGATTTTTGCCATTGAAAAACATGTTTTTCATATACCAGAAATGTTTGAAGCTACTGACTGAATGAAAGGAGCTGGCATCTCACTCTCTTTGAATCTTCTTTATCATGCTAGGATTAACAGGAAAAAGCTAAAAATTTCAGAATTGCACCGTGCAATGTGGAGATATTACTGTTTGTGCATTTACAATATTCATTGATTTTTGCCATTGAAAAACATGTTTTTCATATACCAGAAATGTTTGAAGCTACTGACTGAATGAAAGGAGCTGGCATCTCACTCTCTTTGAATCTTCTTTATCATGCTAGGATTAGCAGGAAAAAGCAAAAAATTTCAGAATTGCACCTTGCAATGTGGAGATATTACTGTTTGTGCATTTACAATATTCATTGATTTTTGCCATTGAAAAACATGTTTTTCATATACCAGAAATGTTTGAAGCTACTGACTGAATGAAAGGAGCTGGCATCTCACTCTCTTTGAATCTTCTTTATCATGCTAGGATTAACAGGAAAAAGCTAAAAATTTCAGAATTGCACCGTGCAATGTGGAGATATTACTGTTTGTGCATTTACAATATTCATTGATTTTTGCCATTGAAAAACATGTTTTTCATATACCAGAAATGTTTGAAGCTACTGACTGAATGAAAGGAGCTGGCATCTCACTCTCTTTGAATCTTCTTTATCATGCAAGGATTAGCAGGAAAAAGCAAAAAATTTCAGAATTGCACCTTGCAATGTGGAGATATTACTGTTTGTGCATTTACAATATTCATTGATTTTTGCCATTGAAAAACATGTTTTTCATATACCAGAAATGTTTGAAGCTACTGACTGAATGAAAGGAGCTGGCATCTCACTCTCTTTGAATCTTCTTTATCATGCTAGGATTAACAGGAAAAAGCAAAAATTTTCAGAATTGCACCTTGCAATGTGGAGATATTACTGTTTGTGCATTTACAATATTCATTGATTTTTGCCATTGAAAAACGTCCAGAAATGTTTGAAGCTACTGACTGAATGAAAGGAGCTGGCATCTCACTCTCTTTGAATCTTCTTTATCATGCTAGGATTAACAGGAAAAAGCAAAAAATTTCAGAATTGCACCTTGCAATGTGGAGATATTACTGTTTGTGCATTTACAATATTCATTGATTTTTGCCATTGAAAAACATGTTTTTCATATACCAGAAATGTTTGAAGCTACTGACTGAATGAAAGGAGCTGGCATCTCACTCTCTTTGAATCTTCTTTATCATGCTAGGATTAACAGGAAAAAGCAAAAAATTTCAGAATTGCACCTTGCAATGTGGAGATATTACTGTTTGTGCATTTACAATATTCATTGATTTTTGCCATTGAAAAACATGTTTTTCATATACCAGAAATGTTTGAAGCTACTGACTGAATGAAAGGAGCTGGCATCTCACTCTCTTTGAATCTTCTTTATCATGCTAGGATTAACAGGAAAAAGCAAAAAATTTCAGAATTGCACCTTGCAATGTGGAGATATTACTGTTTGTGCATTTACAATATTCATTGATTTTTGCCATTGAAAAACATGTTTTTCATATACCAGAAATGTTTGAAGCTACTGACTGAATGAAAGGAGCTGGCATCTCACTCTCTTTGAATCTTCTTTATCATGCTAGGATTAACAGGAAAAAGCTAAAAATTTCAGAATTGCACCGTGCAATGTGGAGATATTACTGTTTGTGCATTTACAATATTCATTGATTTTTGCCATTGAAAAACATGTTTTTCATATACCAGAAATGTTTGAAGCTACTGACTGAATGAAAGGAGCTGGCATCTCACTCTCTTTGAATCTTCATCATGCTAGGATTAGCAGGAAAAAGCAAAAAATTTCAGAATTGCACCTTGCAATGTGGAGATATTACTGTTTGTGCATTTACAATATTCATTGATTTTTGCCATTGAAAAACATGTTTTTCATATACCAGAAATGTTTGAAGCTACTGACTGAATGAAAGGAGCTGGCATCTCACTCTCTTTGAATCTTCTTTATCATGCTAGGATTAACAGGAAAAAGCAAAAAATTTCAGAATTGCACCTTGCAATGTGGAGATATTACTGTTTGTGCATTTACAATATTCATTGATTTTTGCCATTGAAAAACATGTTTTTCATATACCAGAAATGTTTGAAGCTACTGACTGAATGAAAGGAGCTGGCATCTCACTCTCTTTGAATCTTCTTTATCATGCTAGGATTAACAGGAAAAAGCTAAAAATTTCAGAATTGCACCGTGCAATGTGGAGATATTACTGTTTGTGCATTTACAATATTCATTGATTTTTGCCATTGAAAAACATGTTTTTCATATACCAGAAATGTTTGAAGCTACTGACTGAATGAAAGGAGCTGGCATCTCACTCTCTTTGAATCTTCTTTATCATGCTAGGATTAGCAGGAAAAAGCAAAAAATTTCAGAATTGCACCTTGCAATGTGGAGATATTACTGTTTGTGCATTTACAATATTCATTGATTTTTGCCATTGAAAAACATGTTTTTCATATACCAGAAATGTTTGAAGCTACTGACTGAATGAAAGGAGCTGGCATCTCACTCTCTTTGAATCTTCTTTATCATGCTAGGATTAACAGGAAAAAGCTAAAAATTTCAGAATTGCACCGTGCAATGTGGAGATATTACTGTTTGTGCATTTACAATATTCATTGATTTTTGCCATTGAAAAACATGTTTTTCATATACCAGAAATGTTTGAAGCTACTGACTGAATGAAAGGAGCTGGCATCTCACTCTCTTTGAATCTTCTTTATCATGCTAGGATTAGCAGGAAAAAGCAAAAAATTTCAGAATTGCACCTTGCAATGTGGAGATATTACTGTTTGTGCATTTACAATATTCATTGATTTTTGCCATTGAAAAACATGTTTTTCATATACCAGAAATGTTTGAAGCTACTGACTGAATGAAAGGAGCTGGCATCTCACTCTCTTTGAATCTTCTTTATCATGCTAGGATTAACAGGAAAAAGCTAAAAATTTCAGAATTGCACCGTGCAATGTGGAGATATTACTGTTTGTGCATTTACAATATTCATTGATTTTTGCCATTGAAAAACATGTTTTTCATATACCAGAAATGTTTGAAGCTACTGACTGAATGAAAGGAGCTGGCATCTCACTCTCTTTGAATCTTCTTTATCATGCTAGGATTAGCAGGAAAAAGCAAAAAATTTCAGAATTGCACCTTGCAATGTGGAGATATTACTGTTTGTGCATTTACAATATTCATTGATTTTTGCCATTGAAAAACATGTTTTTCATATACCAGAAATGTTTGAAGCTACTGACTGAATGAAAGGAGCTGGCATCTCACTCTCTTTGAATCTTCTTTATCATGCTAGGATTAACAGGAAAAAGCTAAAAATTTCAGAATTGCACCGTGCAATGTGGAGATATTACTGTTTGTGCATTTACAATATTCATTGATTTTTGCCATTGAAAAACATGTTTTTCATATACCAGAAATGTTTGAAGCTACTGACTGAATGAAAGGAGCTGGCATCTCACTCTCTTTGAATCTTCTTTATCATGCTAGGATTAACAGGAAAAAGCAAAAAATTTCAGAATTGCACCTTGCAATGTGGAGATATTACTGTTTGTGCATTTACAATATTCATTGATTTTTGCCATTGAAAAACGTCCAGAAATGTTTGAAGCTACTGACTGAATGAAAGGAGCTGGCATCTCACTCTCTTTGAATCTTCTTTATCATGCTAGGATTAACAGGAAAAAGCTAAAAATTTCAGAATTGCACCGTGCAATGTGGAGATATTACTGTTTGTGCATTTACAATATTCATTGATTTTTGCCATTGAAAAACATGTTTTTCATATACCAGAAATGTTTGAAGCTACTGACTGAATGAAAGGAGCTGGCATCTCACTCTCTTTGAATCTTCTTTATCATGCTAGGATTAACAGGAAAAAGCAAAAAATTTCAGAATTGCACCTTGCAATGTGGAGATATTACTGTTTGTGCATTTACAATATTCATTGATTTTTGCCATTGAAAAACATGTTTTTCATATACCAGAAATGTTTGAAGCTACTGACTGAATGAAAGGAGCTGGCATCTCACTCTCTTTGAATCTTCATCATGCTAGGATTAGCAGGAAAAAGCAAAAAATTTCAGAATTGCACCTTGCAATGTGGAGATATTACTGTTTGTGCATTTACAATATTCATTGATTTTTGCCATTGAAAAACATGTTTTTCATATACCAGAAATGTTTGAAGCTACTGACTGAATGAAAGGAGCTGGCATCTCACTCTCTTTGAATCTTCTTTATCATGCTAGGATTAACAGGAAAAAGCAAAAAATTTCAGAATTGCACCTTGCAATGTGGAGATATTACTGTTTGTGCATTTACAATATTCATTGATTTTTGCCATTGAAAAACATGTTTTTCATATACCAGAAATGTTTGAAGCTACTGACTGAATGAAAGGAGCTGGCATCTCACTCTCTTTGAATCTTCTTTATCATGCTAGGATTAACAGGAAAAAGCTAAAAATTTCAGAATTGCACCGTGCAATGTGGAGATATTACTGTTTGTGCATTTACAATATTCATTGATTTTTGCCATTGAAAAACATGTTTTTCATATACCAGAAATGTTTGAAGCTACTGACTGAATGAAAGGAGCTGGCATCTCACTCTCTTTGAATCTTCTTTATCATGCTAGGATTAGCAGGAAAAAGCAAAAAATTTCAGAATTGCACCTTGCAATGTGGAGATATTACTGTTTGTGCATTTACAATATTCATTGATTTTTGCCATTGAAAAACATGTTTTTCATATACCAGAAATGTTTGAAGCTACTGACTGAATGAAAGGAGCTGGCATCTCACTCTCTTTGAATCTTCTTTATCATGCTAGGATTAGCAGGAAAAAGCAAAAAATTTCAGAATTGCACCTTGCAATGTGGAGATATTACTGTTTGTGCATTTACAATATTCATTCATTTTTGCCATTGAAAAACATGTTTTTCATATACCAGAAATGTTTGAAGCTACTGACTGAATGAAAGGAGCTGGCATCTCACTCTCTTTGAATCTTCTTTATCATGCTAGGATTAACAGGAAAAAGCAAAAAAATTCAGAATTGCACCTTGCAATGTGGAGATATTACTGTTTGTGCATTTACAATATTCATTGATTTTTGCCATTGAAAAACATGTTTTTCATATACCAGAAATGTTTGAAGCTACTGACTGAATGAAAGGAGCTGGCATCTCACTCTCTTTGAATCTTCTTTATCATGCTAGGATTAACAGGAAAAAGCTAAAAATTTCAGAATTGCACCGTGCAATGTGGAGATATTACTGTTTGTGCATTTACAATATTCATTGATTTTTGCCATTGAAAAACATGTTTTTCATATACCAGAAATGTTTGAAGCTACTGACTGAATGAAAGGAGCTGGCATCTCACTCTCTTTGAATCTTCTTTATCATGCTAGGATTAGCAGGAAAAAGCAAAAAATTTCAGAATTGCACCTTGCAATGTGGAGATATTACTGTTTGTGCATTTACAATATTCATTGATTTTTGCCATTGAAAAACATGTTTTTCATATACCAGAAATGTTTGAAGCTACTGACTGAATGAAAGGAGCTGGCATCTCACTCTCTTTGAATCTTCTTTATCATGCTAGGATTAACAGGAAAAAGCTAAAAATTTCAGAATTGCACCATGCAATGTGGAGATATTACTGTTTGTGCATTTACAATATTCATTGATTTTTGCCATTGAAAAACATGTTTTTCATATACCAGAAATGTTTGAAGCTACTGACTGAATGAAAGGAGCTGGCATCTCACTCTCTTTGAATCTTCTTTATCATGCAAGGATTAGCAGGAAAAAGCAAAAAATTTCAGAATTGCACCTTGCAATGTGGAGATATTACTGTTTGTGCATTTACAATATTCATTGATTTTTGCCATTGAAAAACATGTTTTTCATATACCAGAAATGTTTGAAGCTACTGACTGAATGAAAGGAGCTGGCATCTCACTCTCTTTGAATCTTCTTTATCATGCTAGGATTAACAGGAAAAAGCAAAAAATTTCAGAATTGCACCTTGCAATGTGGAGATATTACTGTTTGTGCATTTACAATATTCATTGATTTTTGCCATTGAAAAACATGTTTTTCATATACCAGAAATGTTTGAAGCTACTGACTGAATGAAAGGAGCTGGCATCTCACTCTCTTTGAATCTTCTTTATCATGCTAGGATTAACAGGAAAAAGCTAAAAATTTCAGAATTGCACCGTGCAATGTGGAGATATTACTGTTTGTGCATTTACAATATTCATTGATTTTTGCCATTGAAAAACATGTTTTTCATATACCAGAAATGTTTGAAGCTACTGACTGAATGAAAGGAGCTGGCATCTCACTCTCTTTGAATCTTCTTTATCATGCTAGGATTAGCAGGAAAAAGCAAAAAATTTCAGAATTGCACCTTGCAATGTGGAGATATTACTGTTTGTGCATTTACAATATTCATTGATTTTTGCCATTGAAAAACATGTTTTTCATATACCAGAAATGTTTGAAGCTACTGACTGAATGAAAGGAGCTGGCATCTCACTCTCTTTGAATCTTCTTTATCATGCTAGGATTAGCAGGAAAAAGCAAAAAATTTCAGAATTGCACCTTGCAATGTGGAGATATTACTGTTTGTGCATTTACAATATTCATTGATTTTTGCCATTGAAAAACATGTTTTTCATATACCAGAAATGTTTGAAGCTACTGACTGAAAGGAGCTGACATCTCACTCTCTTTGAATCTTCTTTATCATGCTAGGATTAACAGGAAAAAGCTAAAAATTTCAGAATTGCACCGTGCAATGTGGAGATATTACTGTTTGTGCATTTACAATATTCATTGATTTTTGCCATTGAAAAACATGTTTTTCATATACCAGAAATGTTTGAAGCTACTGACTGAATGAAAGGAGCTGGCATCTCACTCTCTTTGAATCTTCTTTATCATGCTAGGATTAGCAGGAAAAAGCAAAAAATTTCAGAATTGCACCTTGCAATGTGGAGATATTACTGTTTGTGCATTTACAATATTCATTCATTTTTGCCATTGAAAAACATGTTTTTCATATACCAGAAATGTTTGAAGCTACTGACTGAATGAAAGGAGCTGGCATCTCACTCTCTTTGAATCTTCTTTATCATGCAAGGATTAGCAGGAAAAAGCAAAAAATTTCAGAATTGCACCTTGCAATGTGGAGATATTACTGTTTGTGCATTTACAATATTCATTGATTTTTGCCATTGAAAAACATGTTTTTCATATACCAGAAATGTTTGAAGCTACTGACTGAATGAAAGGAGCTGGCATCTCACTCTCTTTGAATCTTCTTTATCATGCTAGGATTAACAGGAAAAAGCAAAAAATTTCAGAATTGCACCTTGCAATGTGGAGATATTACTGTTTGTGCATTTACAATATTCATTGATTTTTGCCATTGAAAAACATGTTTTTCATATACCAGAAATGTTTGAAGCTACTGACTGAATGAAAGGAGCTGGCATCTCACTCTCTTTGAATCTTCTTTATCATGCTAGGATTAACAGGAAAAAGCTAAAAATTTCAGAATTGCACCGTGCAATGTGGAGATATTACTGTTTGTGCATTTACAATATTCATTGATTTTTGCCATTGAAAAACATGTTTTTCATATACCAGAAATGTTTGAAGCTACTGACTGAATGAAAGGAGCTGGCATCTCACTCTCTTTGAATCTTCTTTATCATGCTAGGATTAGCAGGAAAAAGCAAAAAATTTCAGAATTGCACCTTGCAATGTGGAGATATTACTGTTTGTGCATTTACAATATTCATTGATTTTTGCCATTGAAAAACATGTTTTTCATATACCAGAAATGTTTGAAGCTACTGACTGAATGAAAGGAGCTGGCATCTCACTCTCTTTGAATCTTCTTTATCATGCTAGGATTAGCAGGAAAAAGCAAAAAATTTCAGAATTGCACCTTGCAATGTGGAGATATTACTGTTTGTGCATTTACAATATTCATTGATTTTTGCCATTGAAAAACATGTTTTTCATATACCAGAAATGTTTGAAGCTACTGACTGAAAGGAGCTGACATCTCACTCTCTTTGAATCTTCTTTATCATGCTAGGATTAACAGGAAAAAGCTAAAAATTTCAGAATTGCACCGTGCAATGTGGAGATATTACTGTTTGTGCATTTACAATATTCATTGATTTTTGCCATTGAAAAACATGTTTTTCATATACCAGAAATGTTTGAAGCTACTGACTGAATGAAAGGAGCTGGCATCTCACTCTCTTTGAATCTTCTTTATCATGCTAGGATTAGCAGGAAAAAGCAAAAAATTTCAGAATTGCACCTTGCAATGTGGAGATATTACTGTTTGTGCATTTACAATATTCATTCATTTTTGCCATTGAAAAACATGTTTTTCATATACCAGAAATGTTTGAAGCTACTGACTGAATGAAAGGAGCTGGCATCTCACTCTCTTTGAATCTTCTTTATCATGCTAGGATTAACAGGAAAAAGCAAAACAATTCAGAATTGCACCTTGCAATGTGGAGATATTACTGTTTGTGCATTTACAATATTCATTGATTTTTGCCATTGAAAAACATGTTTTTCATATACCAGAAATGTTTGAAGCTACTGACTGAATGAAAGGAGCTGGCATCTCACTCTCTTTGAATCTTCTTTATCATGCTAGGATTAACAGGAAAAAGCTAAAAATTTCAGAATTGCACCGTGCAATGTGGAGATATTACTGTTTGTGCATTTACAATATTCATTGATTTTTGCCATTGAAAAACATGTTTTTCAAATACCAGAAATGTTTGAAGCTACTGACTGAATGAAAGGAGCTGGCATCTCACTCTCTTTGAATCTTCTTTATCATGCTAGGATTAGCAGGAAAAAGCAAAAAATTTCAGAATTGCACCTTGCAATGTGGAGATATTACTGTTTGTGCATTTACAATATTCATTGATTTTTGCCATTGAAAAACATGTTTTTCATATACCAGAAATGTTTGAAGCTACTGACTGAATGAAAGGAGCTGGCATCTCACTCTCTTTGAATCTTTATCATGCTAGGATTAACAGGAAAAAGCTAAAAATTTCAGAATTGCACCGTGCAATGTGGAGATATTACTGTTTGTGCATTTACAATATTCATTGATTTTTGCCATTGAAAAACATGTTTTTCATATACCAGAAATGTTTGAAGCTACTGACTGAATGAAAGGAGCTGGCATCTCACTCTCTTTGAATCTTCTTTATCATGCAAGGATTAGCAGGAAAAAGCAAAAAATTTCAGAATTGCACCTTGCAATGTGGAGATATTACTGTTTGTGCATTTACAATATTCATTGATTTTTGCCATTGAAAAACATGTTTTTCATATACCAGAAATGTTTGAAGCTACTGACTGAATGAAAGGAGCTGGCATCTCACTCTCTTTGAATCTTCTTTATCATGCTAGGATTAACAGGAAAAAGCTAAAAATTTCAGAATTGCACCGTGCAATGTGGAGATATTACTGTTTGTGCATTTACAATATTCATTGATTTTTGCCATTGAAAAACATGTTTTTCATATACCAGAAATGTTTGAAGCTACTGACTGAATGAAAGGAGCTGGCATCTCACTCTCTTTGAATCTTCTTTATCATGCTAGGATTAGCAGGAAAAAGCAAAAAATTTCAGAATTGCACCTTGCAATGTGGAGATATTACTGTTTGTGCATTTACAATATTCATTCATTTTTGCCATTGAAAAACATGTTTTTCATATACCAGAAATGTTTGAAGCTACTGACTGAATGAAAGGAGCTGGCATCTCACTCTCTTTGAATCTTCTTTATCATGCTAGGATTAACAGGAAAAAGCAAAAAAATTCAGAATTGCACCTTGCAATGTGGAGATATTACTGTTTGTGCATTTACAATATTCATTGATTTTTGCCATTGAAAAACATGTTTTTCATATACCAGAAATGTTTGAAGCTACTGACTGAATGAAAGGAGCTGGCATCTCACTCTCTTTGAATCTTCTTTATCATGCTAGGATTAACAGGAAAAAGCTAAAAATTTCAGAATTGCACCGTGCAATGTGGAGATATTACTGTTTGTGCATTTACAATATTCATTGATTTTTGCCATTGAAAAACATGTTTTTCATATACCAGAAATGTTTGAAGCTACTGACTGAATGAAAGGAGCTGGCATCTCACTCTCTTTGAATCTTCTTTATCATGCTAGGATTAGCAGGAAAAAGCAAAAAATTTCAGAATTGCACCTTGCAATGTGGAGATATTACTGTTTGTGCATTTACAATATTCATTGATTTTTGCCATTGAAAAACATGTTTTTCATATACCAGAAATGTTTGAAGCTACTGACTGAATGAAAGGAGCTGGCATCTCACTCTCTTTGAATCTTCTTTATCATGCTAGGATTAACAGGAAAAAGCTAAAAATTTCAGAATTGCACCGTGCAATGTGGAGATATTACTGTTTGTGCATTTACAATATTCATTGATTTTTGCCATTGAAAAACATGTTTTTCATATACCAGAAATGTTTGAAGCTACTGACTGAATGAAAGGAGCTGGCATCTCACTCTCTTTGAATCTTCTTTATCATGCAAGGATTAGCAGGAAAAAGCAAAAAATTTCAGAATTGCACCTTGCAATGTGGAGATATTACTGTTTGTGCATTTACAATATTCATTGATTTTTGCCATTGAAAAACATGTTTTTCATATACCAGAAATGTTTGAAGCTACTGACTGAATGAAAGGAGCTGGCATCTCACTCTCTTTGAATCTTCTTTATCATGCTAGGATTAACAGGAAAAAGCAAAAAATTTCAGAATTGCACCTTGCAATGTGGAGATATTACTGTTTGTGCATTTACAATATTCATTGATTTTTGCCATTGAAAAACATGTTTTTCATATACCAGAAATGTTTGAAGCTACTGACTGAATGAAAGGAGCTGGCATCTCACTCTCTTTGAATCTTCTTTATCATGCTAGGATTAACAGGAAAAAGCTAAAAATTTCAGAATTGCACCGTGCAATGTGGAGATATTACTGTTTGTGCATTTACAATATTCATTGATTTTTGCCATTGAAAAACATGTTTTTCATATACCAGAAATGTTTGAAGCTACTGACTGAATGAAAGGAGCTGGCATCTCACTCTCTTTGAATCTTCTTTATCATGCTAGGATTAGCAGGAAAAAGCAAAAAATTTCAGAATTGCACCTTGCAATGTGGAGATATTACTGTTTGTGCATTTACAATATTCATTGATTTTTGCCATTGAAAAACATGTTTTTCATATACCAGAAATGTTTGAAGCTACTGACTGAAAGGAGCTGGCATCTCACTCTCTTTGAATCTTCTTTATCATGCTAGGATTAACAGGAAAAAGCTAAAAATTTCAGAATTGCACCGTGCAATGTGGAGATATTACTGTTTGTGCATTTACAATATTCATTGATTTTTGACATTGAAAAACATGTTTTTCATATACCAGAAATGTTTGAAGCTACTGACTGAATGAAAGGAGCTGGCATCTCACTCTCTTTGAATCTTCTTTATCATGCTAGGATTAACAGGAAAAAGCAAAACAATTCAGAATTGCACCTTGCAATGTGGAGATATTACTGTTTGTGCATTTACAATATTCATTGATTTTTGCCATTGAAAAACATGTTTTTCATATACCAGAAATGTTTGAAGCTACTGACTGAATGAAAGGAGCTGGCATCTCACTCTCTTTGAATCTTCTTTATCATGCTAGGATTAACAGGAAAAAGCTAAAAATTTCAGAATTGCACCGTGCAATGTGGAGATATTACTGTTTGTGCATTTACAATATTCATTGATTTTTGCCATTGAAAAACATGTTTTTCATATACCAGAAATGTTTGAAGCTACTGACTGAATGAAAGGAGCTGGCATCTCACTCTCTTTGAATCTTCTTTATCATGCTAGGATTAGCAGGAAAAAGCAAAAAATTTCAGAATTGCACCTTGCAATGTGGAGATATTACTGTTTGTGCATTTACAATATTCATTGATTTTTGCCATTGAAAAACATGTTTTTCATATACCAGAAATGTTTGAAGCTACTGACTGAATGAAAGGAGCTGGCATCTCACTCTCTTTGAATCTTCTTTATCATGCTAGGATTAGCAGGAAAAAGCAAAAAATTTCAGAATTGCACCTTGCAATGTGGAGATATTACTGTTTGTGCATTTACAATATTCATTGATTTTTGCCATTGAAAAACATGTTTTTCATATACCAGAAATGTTTGAAGCTACTGACTGAAAGGAGCTGGCATCTCACTCTCTTTGAATCTTCTTTATCATGCTAGGATTAACAGGAAAAAGCTAAAAATTTCAGAATTGCACCGTGCAATGTGGAGATATTACTGTTTGTGCATTTACAATATTCATTGATTTTTGCCATTGAAAAACATGTTTTTCATATACCAGAAATGTTTGAAGCTACTGACTGAATGAAAGGAGCTGGCATCTCACTCTCTTTGAATCTTCTTTATCATGCTAGGATTAGCAGGAAAAAGCAAAAAATTTCAGAATTGCACCTTGCAATGTGGAGATATTACTGTTTGTGCATTTACAATATTCATTCATTTTTGCCATTGAAAAACATGTTTTTCATATACCAGAAATGTTTGAAGCTACTGACTGAATGAAAGGAGCTGGCATCTCACTCTCTTTGAATCTTCTTTATCATGCTAGGATTAACAGGAAAAAGCAAAACAATTCAGAATTGCACCTTGCAATGTGGAGATATTACTGTTTGTGCATTTACAATATTCATTGATTTTTGCCATTGAAAAACATGTTTTTCATATACCAGAAATGTTTGAAGCTACTGACTGAATGAAAGGAGCTGGCATCTCACTCTCTTTGAATCTTCTTTATCATGCTAGGATTAACAGGAAAAAGCTAAAAATTTCAGAATTGCACCGTGCAATGTGGAGATATTACTGTTTGTGCATTTACAATATTCATTGATTTTTGCCATTGAAAAACATGTTTTTCATATACCAGAAATGTTTGAAGCTACTGACTGAATGAAAGGAGCTGGCATCTCACTCTCTTTGAATCTTCTTTATCATGCTAGGATTAGCAGGAAAAAGCAAAAAATTTCAGAATTGCACCTTGCAATGTGGAGATATTACTGTTTGTGCATTTACAATATTCATTGATTTTTGCCATTGAAAAACATGTTTTTCATATACCAGAAATGTTTGAAGCTACTGACTGAATGAAAGGAGCTGGCATCTCACTCTCTTTGAATCTTCTTTATCATGCTAGGATTAACAGGAAAAAGCTAAAAATTTCAGAATTGCACCGTGCAATGTGGAGATATTACTGTTTGTGCATTTACAATATTCATTGATTTTTGCCATTGAAAAACATGTTTTTCATATACCAGAAATGTTTGAAGCTACTGACTGAATGAAAGGAGCTGGCATCTCACTCTCTTTGAATCTTCTTTATCATGCAAGGATTAGCAGGAAAAAGCAAAAAATTTCAGAATTGCACCTTGCAATGTGGAGATATTACTGTTTGTGCATTTACAATATTCATTGATTTTTGCCATTGAAAAACATGTTTTTCATATACCAGAAATGTTTGAAGCTACTGACTGAATGAAAGGAGCTGGCATCTCACTCTCTTTGAATCTTCTTTATCATGCTAGGATTAACAGGAAAAAGCAAAAAATTTCAGAATTGCACCTTGCAATGTGGAGATATTACTGTTTGTGCATTTACAATATTCATTGATTTTTGCCATTGAAAAACATGTTTTTCATATACCAGAAATGTTTGAAGCTACTGACTGAATGAAAGGAGCTGGCATCTCACTCTCTTTGAATCTTCTTTATCATGCTAGGATTAACAGGAAAAAGCTAAAAATTTCAGAATTGCACCGTGCAATGTGGAGATATTACTGTTTGTGCATTTACAATATTCATTGATTTTTGCCATTGAAAAACGTTTTTCATATACCAGAAATGTTTGAAGCTACTGACTGAATGAAAGGAGCTGGCATCTCACTCTCTTTGAATCTTCTTTATCATGCTAGGATTAGCAGGAAAAAGCAAAAAATTTCAGAATTGCACCTTGCAATGTGGAGATATTACTGTTTGTGCATTTACAATATTCATTGATTTTTGCCATTGAAAAACATGTTTTTCATATACCAGAAATGTTTGAAGCTACTGACTGAAAGGAGCTGGCATCTCACTCTCTTTGAATCTTCTTTATCATGCTAGGATTAACAGGAAAAAGCTAAAAATTTCAGAATTGCACCGTGCAATGTGGAGATATTACTGTTTGTGCATTTACAATATTCATTGATTTTTGCCATTGAAAAACATGTTTTTCATATACCAGAAATGTTTGAAGCTACTGACTGAATGAAAGGAGCTGGCATCTCACTCTCTTTGAATCTTCTTTATCATGCTAGGATTAGCAGGAAAAAGCAAAAAATTTCAGAATTGCACCTTGCAATGTGGAGATATTACTGTTTGTGCATTTACAATATTCATTCATTTTTGCCATTGAAAAACATGTTTTTCATATACCAGAAATGTTTGAAGCTACTGACTGAATGAAAGGAGCTGGCATCTCACTCTCTTTGAATCTTCTTTATCATGCTAGGATTAACAGGAAAAAGCAAAACAATTCAGAATTGCACCTTGCAATGTGGAGATATTACTGTTTGTGCATTTACAATATTCATTGATTTTTGCCATTGAAAAACATGTTTTTCATATACCAGAAATGTTTGAAGCTACTGACTGAATGAAAGGAGCTGGCATCTCACTCTCTTTGAATCTTCTTTATCATGCTAGGATTAACAGGAAAAAGCTAAAAATTTCAGAATTGCACCGTGCAATGTGGAGATATTACTGTTTGTGCATTTACAATATTCATTGATTTTTGCCATTGAAAAACATGTTTTTCATATACCAGAAATGTTTGAAGCTACTGACTGAATGAAAGGAGCTGGCATCTCACTCTCTTTGAATCTTCTTTATCATGCTAGGATTAGCAGGAAAAAGCAAAAAATTTCAGAATTGCACCTTGCAATGTGGAGATATTACTGTTTGTGCATTTACAATATTCATTGATTTTTGCCATTGAAAAACATGTTTTTCATATACCAGAAATGTTTGAAGCTACTGACTGAATGAAAGGAGCTGGCATCTCACTCTCTTTGAATCTTCTTTATCATGCTAGGATTAGCAGGAAAAAGCAAAAAATTTCAGAATTGCACCTTGCAATGTGGAGATATTACTGTTTGTGCATTTACAATATTCATTGATTTTTGCCATTGAAAAACATGTTTTTCATATACCAGAAATGTTTGAAGCTACTGACTGAAAGGAGCTGGCATCTCACTCTCTTTGAATCTTCTTTATCATGCTAGGATTAACAGGAAAAAGCTAAAAATTTCAGAATTGCACCGTGCAATGTGGAGATATTACTGTTTGTGCATTTACAATATTCATTGATTTTTGCCATTGAAAAACATGTTTTTCATATACCAGAAATGTTTGAAGCTACTGACTGAATGAAAGGAGCTGGCATCTCACTCTCTTTGAATCTTCTTTATCATGCTAGGATTAGCAGGAAAAAGCAAAAAATTTCAGAATTGCACCTTGCAATCTGGAGATATTACTGTTTGTGCATTTACAATATTCATTCATTTTTGCCATTGAAAAACATGTTTTTCATATACCAGAAATGTTTGAAGCTACTGACTGAATGAAAGGAGCTGGCATCTCACTCTCTTTGAATCTTCTTTATCATGCTAGGATTAACAGGAAAAAGCAAAACAATTCAGAATTGCACCTTGCAATGTGGAGATATTACTGTTTGTGCATTTACAATATTCATTGATTTTTGCCATTGAAAAACGTTTTTCATATACCAGAAATGTTTGAAGCTACTGACTGAATGAAAGGAGCTGGCATCTCACTCTCTTTGAATCTTCTTTATCATGCTAGGATTAACAGGAAAAAGCTAAAAATTTCAGAATTGCACCGTGCAATGTGGAGATATTACTGTTTGTGCATTTACAATATTCATTGATTTTTGCCATTGAAAAACATGTTTTTCATATACCAGAAATGTTTGAAGCTACTGACTGAATGAAAGGAGCTGGCATCTCACTCTCTTTGAATCTTCTTTATCATGCTAGGATTAGCAGGAAAAAGCAAAAAATTTCAGAATTGCACCTTGCAATGTGGAGATATTACTGTTTGTGCATTTACAATATTCATTGATTTTTGCCATTGAAAAACATGTTTTTCATATACCAGAAATGTTTGAAGCTACTGACTGAATGAAAGGAGCTGGCATCTCACTCTCTTTGAATCTTCTTTATCATGCTAGGATTAACAGGAAAAAGCTAAAAATTTCAGAATTGCACCGTGCAATGTGGAGATATTACTGTTTGTGCATTTACAATATTCATTGATTTTTGCCATTGAAAAACATGTTTTTCATATACCAGAAATGTTTGAAGCTACTGACTGAATGAAAGGAGCTGGCATCTCACTCTCTTTGAATCTTCTTTATCATGGAAGGATTAGCAGGAAAAAGCAAAAAATTTCAGAATTGCACCTTGCAATGTGGAGATATTACTGTTTGTGCATTTACAATATTCATTGATTTTTGCCATTGAAAAACGTTTTTCATATACCAGAAATGTTTGAAGCTACTGACTGAATGAAAGGAGCTGGCATCTCACTCTCTTTGAATCTTCTTTATCATGCTAGGATTAACAGGAAAAAGCTAAAAATTTCAGAATTGCACCGTGCAATGTGGAGATATTACTGTTTGTGCATTTACAATATTCATTGATTTTTGCCATTGAAAAACATGTTTTTCATATACCAGAAATGTTTGAAGCTACTGACTGAATGAAAGGAGCTGGCATCTCACTCTCTTTGAATCTTCTTTATCATGCTAGGATTAGCAGGAAAAAGCAAAAAATTTCAGAATTGCACCTTGCAATGTGGAGATATTACTGTTTGTGCATTTACAATATTCATTGATTTTTGCCATTGAAAAACATGTTTTTCATATACCAGAAATGTTTGAAGCTACTGACTGAATGAAAGGAGCTGGCATCTCAATCTCTTTGAATCTTCTTTATCATGCTAGGATTAACAGGAAAAAGCAAAAAATTTCAGAATTGCACCTTGCAATGTGGAGATATTACTGTTTGTGCATTTACAATATTCATTGATTTTTGCCATTGAAAAACATGTTTTTCATATACCAGAAATGTTTGAAGCTACTGACTGAATGAAAGGAGCTGGCATCTCACTCTCTTTGAATCTTCTTTATCATGCTAGGATTAACAGGAAAAAGCTAAAAATTTCAGAATTGCACCGTGCAATGTGGAGATATTACTGCTTGTGCATTTACAATATGCATTGATTTTTGCCATTGAAAAACATGTTTTTCATATACCAGAAATGTTTGAAGCTACTGACTGAATGAAAGGAGCTGGCATCTCACTCTCTTTGAATCTTCTTTATCATGCTAGGATTAACAGGAAAAAGCAAAACAATTCAGAATTGCACCTTGCAATGTGGAGATATTACTGTTTGTGCATTTACAATATTCATTGATTTTTGCCATTGAAAAACATGTTTTTCATATACCAGAAATGTTTGAAGCTACTGACTGAATGAAAGGAGCTGGCATCTCACTCTCTTTGAATCTTCTTTATCATGCTAGGATTAACAGGAAAAAGCTAAAAATTTCAGAATTGCACCGTGCAATGTGGAGATATTACTGTTTGTGCATTTACAATATTCATTGATTTTTGCCATTGAAAAACATGTTTTTCATATACCAGAAATGTTTGAAGCTACTGACTGAATGAAAGGAGCTGGCATCTCACTCTCTTTGAATCTTCTTTATCATGCTAGGATTAGCAGGAAAAAGCAAAAAATTTCAGAATTGCACCTTGCAATGTGGAGATATTACTGTTTGTGCATTTACAATATTCATTGATTTTTGCCATTGAAAAACATGTTTTTCATATACCAGAAATGTTTGAAGCTACTGACTGAATGAAAGGAGCTGGCATCTCACTCTCTTTGAATCTTCTTTATCATGCTAGGATTAACAGGAAAAAGCTAAAAATTTCAGAATTGCACCGTGCAATGTGGAGATATTACTGTTTGTGCATTTACAATATTCATTGATTTTTGCCATTGAAAAACATGTTTTTCATATACCAGAAATGTTTGAAGCTACTGACTGAATGAAAGGAGCTGGCATCTCACTCTCTTTGAATCTTCTTTATCATGCAAGGATTAGCAGGAAAAAGCAAAAAATTTCAGAATTGCACCTTGCAATGTGGAGATATTACTGTTTGTGCATTTACAATATTCATTGATTTTTGCCATTGAAAAACGTTTTTCATATACCAGAAATGTTTGAAGCTACTGACTGAATGAAAGGAGCTGGCATCTCACTCTCTTTGAATCTTCTTTATCATGCTAGGATTAACAGGAAAAAGCTAAAAATTTCAGAATTGCACCGTGCAATGTGGAGATATTACTGTTTGTGCATTTACAATATTCATTGATTTTTGCCATTGAAAAACATGTTTTTCATATACCAGAAATGTTTGAAGCTACTGACTGAATGAAAGGAGCTGGCATCTCACTCTCTTTGAATCTTCTTTATCATGCTAGGATTAGCAGGAAAAAGCAAAAAATTTCAGAATTGCACCTTGCAATGTGGAGATATTACTGTTTGTGCATTTACAATATTCATTGATTTTTGCCATTGAAAAACATGTTTTTCATATACCAGAAATGTTTGAAGCTACTGACTGAATGAAAGGAGCTGGCATCTCACTCTCTTTGAATCTTCTTTATCATGCTAGGATTAGCAGGAAAAAGCAAAAAATTTCAGAATTGCACCTTGCAATGTGGAGATATTACTGTTTGTGCATTTACAATATTCATTGATTTTTGCCATTGAAAAACATGTTTTTCATATACCAGAAATGTTTGAAGCTACTGACTGAAAGGAGCTGGCATCTCACTCTCTTTGAATCTTCTTTATCATGCTAGGATTAACAGGAAAAAGCTAAAAATTTCAGAATTGCACCGTGCAATGTGGAGATATTACTGTTTGTGCATTTACAATATTCATTGATTTTTGCCATTGAAAAACATGTTTTTCATATACCAGAAATGTTTGAAGCTACTGACTGAATGAAAGGAGCTGGCATCTCACTCTCTTTGAATCTTCTTTATCATGCTAGGATTAGCAGGAAAAAGCAAAAAATTTCAGAATTGCACCTTGCAATCTGGAGATATTACTGTTTGTGCATTTACAATATTCATTCATTTTTGCCATTGAAAAACATGTTTTTCATATACCAGAAATGTTTGAAGCTACTGACTGAATGAAAGGAGCTGGCATCTCACTCTCTTTGAATCTTCTTTATCATGCTAGGATTAACAGGAAAAAGCAAAACAATTCAGAATTGCACCTTGCAATGTGGAGATATTACTGTTTGTGCATTTACAATATTCATTGATTTTTGCCATTGAAAAACGTTTTTCATATACCAGAAATGTTTGAAGCTACTGACTGAATGAAAGGAGCTGGCATCTCACTCTCTTTGAATCTTCTTTATCATGCTAGGATTAACAGGAAAAAGCTAAAAATTTCAGAATTGCACCGTGCAATGTGGAGATATTACTGTTTGTGCATTTACAATATTCATTGATTTTTGCCATTGAAAAACATGTTTTTCATATACCAGAAATGTTTGAAGCTACTGACTGAATGAAAGGAGCTGGCATCTCACTCTCTTTGAATCTTCTTTATCATGCTAGGATTAGCAGGAAAAAGCAAAAAATTTCAGAATTGCACCTTGCAATGTGGAGATATTACTGTTTGTGCATTTACAATATTCATTGATTTTTGCCATTGAAAAACATGTTTTTCATATACCAGAAATGTTTGAAGCTACTGACTGAATGAAAGGAGCTGGCATCTCACTCTCTTTGAATCTTCTTTATCATGCTAGGATTAACAGGAAAAAGCTAAAAATTTCAGAATTGCACCGTGCAATGTGGAGATATTACTGTTTGTGCATTTACAATATTCATTGATTTTTGCCATTGAAAAACATGTTTTTCATATACCAGAAATGTTTGAAGCTACTGACTGAATGAAAGGAGCTGGCATCTCACTCTCTTTGAATCTTCTTTATCATGGAAGGATTAGCAGGAAAAAGCAAAAAATTTCAGAATTGCACCTTGCAATGTGGAGATATTACTGTTTGTGCATTTACAATATTCATTGATTTTTGCCATTGAAAAACGTTTTTCATATACCAGAAATGTTTGAAGCTACTGACTGAATGAAAGGAGCTGGCATCTCACTCTCTTTGAATCTTCTTTATCATGCTAGGATTAACAGGAAAAAGCTAAAAATTTCAGAATTGCACCGTGCAATGTGGAGATATTACTGTTTGTGCATTTACAATATTCATTGATTTTTGCCATTGAAAAACATGTTTTTCATATACCAGAAATGTTTGAAGCTACTGACTGAATGAAAGGAGCTGGCATCTCACTCTCTTTGAATCTTCTTTATCATGCTAGGATTAGCAGGAAAAAGCAAAAAATTTCAGAATTGCACCTTGCAATGTGGAGATATTACTGTTTGTGCATTTACAATATTCATTGATTTTTGCCATTGAAAAACATGTTTTTCATATACCAGAAATGTTTGAAGCTACTGACTGAATGAAAGGAGCTGGCATCTCAATCTCTTTGAATCTTCTTTATCATGCTAGGATTAACAGGAAAAAGCAAAAAATTTCAGAATTGCACCTTGCAATGTGGAGATATTACTGTTTGTGCATTTACAATATTCATTGATTTTTGCCATTGAAAAACATGTTTTTCATATACCAGAAATGTTTGAAGCTACTGACTGAATGAAAGGAGCTGGCATCTCACTCTCTTTGAATCTTCTTTATCATGCTAGGATTAACAGGAAAAAGCTAAAAATTTCAGAATTGCACCGTGCAATGTGGAGATATTACTGCTTGTGCATTTACAATATGCATTGATTTTTGCCATTGAAAAACATGTTTTTCATATACCAGAAATGTTTGAAGCTACTGACTGAATGAAAGGAGCTGGCATCTCACTCTCTTTGAATCTTCTTTATCATGCTAGGATTAACAGGAAAAAGCAAAACAATTCAGAATTGCACCTTGCAATGTGGAGATATTACTGTTTGTGCATTTACAATATTCATTGATTTTTGCCATTGAAAAACATGTTTTTCATATACCAGAAATGTTTGAAGCTACTGACTGAATGAAAGGAGCTGGCATCTCACTCTCTTTGAATCTTCTTTATCATGCTAGGATTAACAGGAAAAAGCTAAAAATTTCAGAATTGCACCGTGCAATGTGGAGATATTACTGTTTGTGCATTTACAATATTCATTGATTTTTGCCATTGAAAAACATGTTTTTCATATACCAGAAATGTTTGAAGCTACTGACTGAATGAAAGGAGCTGGCATCTCACTCTCTTTGAATCTTCTTTATCATGCTAGGATTAGCAGGAAAAAGCAAAAAATTTCAGAATTGCACCTTGCAATGTGGAGATATTACTGTTTGTGCATTTACAATATTCATTGATTTTTGCCATTGAAAAACATGTTTTTCATATACCAGAAATGTTTGAAGCTACTGACTGAATGAAAGGAGCTGGCATCTCACTCTCTTTGAATCTTCTTTATCATGCTAGGATTAACAGGAAAAAGCTAAAAATTTCAGAATTGCACCGTGCAATGTGGAGATATTACTGTTTGTGCATTTACAATATTCATTGATTTTTGCCATTGAAAAACATGTTTTTCATATACCAGAAATGTTTGAAGCTACTGACTGAATGAAAGGAGCTGGCATCTCACTCTCTTTGAATCTTCTTTATCATGCAAGGATTAGCAGGAAAAAGCAAAAAATTTCAGAATTGCACCTTGCAATGTGGAGATATTACTGTTTGTGCATTTACAATATTCATTGATTTTTGCCATTGAAAAACGTTTTTCATATACCAGAAATGTTTGAAGCTACTGACTGAATGAAAGGAGCTGGCATCTCACTCTCTTTGAATCTTCTTTATCATGCTAGGATTAACAGGAAAAAGCTAAAAATTTCAGAATTGCACCGTGCAATGTGGAGATATTACTGTTTGTGCATTTACAATATTCATTGATTTTTGCCATTGAAAAACATGTTTTTCATATACCAGAAATGTTTGAAGCTACTGACTGAATGAAAGGAGCTGGCATCTCACTCTCTTTGAATCTTCTTTATCATGCTAGGATTAGCAGGAAAAAGCAAAAAATTTCAGAATTGCACCTTGCAATGTGGAGATATTACTGTTTGTGCATTTACAATATTCATTGATTTTTGCCATTGAAAAACATGTTTTTCATATACCAGAAATGTTTGAAGCTACTGACTGAATGAAAGGAGCTGGCATCTCAATCTCTTTGAATCTTCTTTATCATGCTAGGATTAACAGGAAAAAGCAAAAAATTTCAGAATTGCACCTTGCAATGTGGAGATATTACTGTTTGTGCATTTACAATATTCATTGATTTTTGCCATTGAAAAACATGTTTTTCATATACCAGAAATGTTTGAAGCTACTGACTGAATGAAAGGAGCTGGCATCTCACTCTCTTTGAATCTTCTTTATCATGCTAGGATTAACAGGAAAAAGCTAAAAATTTCAGAATTGCACCGTGCAATGTGGAGATATTACTGCTTGTGCATTTACAATATGCATTGATTTTTGCCATTGAAAAACATGTTTTTCATATACCAGAAATGTTTGAAGCTACTGACTGAATGAAAGGAGCTGGCATCTCACTCTCTTTGAATCTTCTTTATCATGCTAGGATTAACAGGAAAAAGCTAAAAATTTCAGAATTGCACCGTGCAATGTGGAGATATTACTGTTTGTGCATTTACAATATTCATTGATTTTTGCCATTGAAAAACATGTTTTTCATATACCAGAAATGTTTGAAGCTACTGACTGAATGAAAGGAGCTGGCATCTCACTCTCTTTGAATCTTCTTTATCATGCTAGGATTAGCAGGAAAAAGCAAAAAATTTCAGAATTGCACCTTGCAATGTGGAGATATTACTGTTTGTGCATTTACAATATTCATTGATTTTTGCCATTGAAAAACATGTTTTTCATATACCAGAAATGTTTGAAGCTACTGACTGAATGAAAGGAGCTGGCATCTCACTCTCTTTGAATCTTCTTTATCATGCTAGGATTAACAGGAAAAAGCTAAAAATTTCAGAATTGCACCGTGCAATGTGGAGATATTACTGTTTGTGCATTTACAATATTCATTGATTTTTGCCATTGAAAAACATGTTTTTCATATACCAGAAATGTTTGAAGCTACTGACTGAATGAAAGGAGCTGGCATCTCACTCTCTTTGAATCTTCTTTATCATGCTAGGATTAGCAGGAAAAAGCAAAAAATTTCAGAATTGCACCTTGCAATGTGGAGATATTACTGTTTGTGCATTTACAATATTCATTGATTTTTGCCATTGAAAAACATGTTTTTCATATACCAGAAATGTTTGAAGCTACTGACTGAATGAAAGGAGCTGGCATCTCACTCTCTTTGAATCTTCTTTATCATGCTAGGATTAACAGGAAAAAGCAAAAAATTTCAGAATTGCACCTTGCAATGTGGAGATATTACTGTTTGTGCATTTACAATATTCATTGATTTTTGCCATTGAAAAACATGTTTTTCATATACCAGAAATGTTTGAAGCTACTGACTGAATGAAAGGAGCTGGCATCTCACTCTCTTTGAATCTTCTTTATCATGCTAGGATTAACAGGAAAAAGCTAAAAATTTCAGAATTGCACCGTGCAATGTGGAGATATTACTGTTTGTGCATTTACAATATTCATTGATTTTTGCCATTGAAAAACATGTTTTTCATATACCAGAAATGTTTGAAGCTACTGACTGAATGAAAGGAGCTGGCATCTCACTCTCTTTGAATCTTCTTTATCATGCTAGGATTAACAGGAAAAAGCAAAAAATTTCAGAATTGCACCTTGCAATGTGGAGATATTACTGTTTGTGCATTTACAATATTCATTGATTTTTGCCATTGAAAAACATGTTTTTCATATACCAGAAATGTTTGAAGCTACTGACTGAATGAAAGGAGCTGGCATCTCACTCTCTTTGAATCTTCTTTATCATGCTAGGATTAACAGGAAAAAGCTAAAAATTTCAGAATTGCACCGTGCAATGTGGAGATATTACTGTTTGTGCATTTACAATATTCATTGATTTTTGCCATTGAAAAACATGTTTTTCATATACCAGAAATGTTTGAAGCTACTGACTGAATGAAAGGAGCTGGCATCTCACTCTCTTTGAATCTTCATCATGCTAGGATTAGCAGGAAAAAGCAAAAAATTTCAGAATTGCACCTTGCAATGTGGAGATATTACTGTTTGTGCATTTACAATATTCATTGATTTTTGCCTTTGAAAAACATGTTTTTCATATACCAGAAATGTTTGAAGCTACTGACTGAATGAAAGGAGCTGGCATCTCACTCTCTTTGAATCTTCTTTATCATGCTAGGATTAACAGGAAAAAGCAAAAAATTTCAGAATTGCACCTTGCAATGTGGAGATATTACTGTTTGTGCATTTACAATATTCATTGATTTTTGCCATTGAAAAACATGTTTTTCATATACCAGAAATGTTTGAAGCTACTGACTGAATGAAAGGAGCTGGCATCTCACTCTCTTTGAATCTTCTTTATCATGCTAGGATTAACAGGAAAAAGCTAAAAATTTCAGAATTGCACCGTGCAATGTGGAGATATTACTGTTTGTGCATTTACAATATTCATTGATTTTTGCCATTGAAAAACATGTTTTTCATATACCAGAAATGTTTGAAGCTACTGACTGAATGAAAGGAGCTGGCATCTCACTCTCTTTGAATCTTCTTTATCATGCTAGGATTAGCAGGAAAAAGCAAAAAATTTCAGAATTGCACCTTGCAATGTGGAGATATTACTGTTTGTGCATTTACAATATTCATTGATTTTTGCCATTGAAAAACATGTTTTTCATATACCAGAAATGTTTGAAGCTACTGACTGAATGAAAGGAGCTGGCATCTCACTCTCTTTGAATCTTCTTTATCATGCTAGGATTAACAGGAAAAAGCTAAAAATTTCAGAATTGCACCGTGCAATGTGGAGATATTACTGTTTGTGCATTTACAATATTCATTGATTTTTGCCATTGAAAAACATGTTTTTCATATACCAGAAATGTTTGAAGCTACTGACTGAATGAAAGGAGCTGGCATCTCACTCTCTTTGAATCTTCTTTATCATGCTAGGATTAGCAGGAAAAAGCAAAAAATTTCAGAATTGCACCTTGCAATGTGGAGATATTACTGTTTGTGCATTTACAATATTCATTGATTTTTGCCATTGAAAAACATGTTTTTCATATACCAGAAATGTTTGAAGCTACTGACTGAATGAAAGGAGCTGGCATCTCACTCTCTTTGAATCTTCTTTATCATGCTAGGATTAACAGGAAAAAGCAAAAAATTTCAGAATTGCACCTTGCAATGTGGAGATATTACTGTTTGTGCATTTACAATATTCATTGATTTTTGCCATTGAAAAACATGTTTTTCATATACCAGAAATGTTTGAAGCTACTGACTGAATGAAAGGAGCTGGCATCTCACTCTCTTTGAATCTTCTTTATCATGCTAGGATTAAAAGGAAAAAGCTAAAAATTTCAGAATTGCACCGTGCAATGTGGAGATATTACTGTTTGTGCATTTACAATATTCATTGATTTTTGCCATTGAAAAACATGTTTTTCATATACCAGAAATGTTTGAAGCTACTGACTGAATGAAAGGAGCTGGCATCTCACTCTCTTTGAATCTTCTTTATCATGCTAGGATTAGCAGGAAAAAGCAAAAAATTTCAGAATTGCACCTTGCAATGTGGAGATATTACTGTTTGTGCATTTACAATATTCATTGATTTTTGCCATTGAAAAACATGTTTTTCATATACCAGAAATGTTTGAAGCTACTGACTGAATGAAAGGAGCTGGCATCTCACTCTCTTTGAATCTTCTTTATCATGCTAGGATTAACAGGAAAAAGCTAAAAATTTCAGAATTGCACCGTGCAATGTGGAGATATTACTGTTTGTGCATTTACAATATTCATTGATTTTTGCCATTGAAAAACATGTTTTTCATATACCAGAAATGTTTGAAGCTACTGACTGAATGAAAGGAGCTGGCATCTCACTCTCTTTGAATCTTCTTTATCATGCTAGGATTAGCAGGAAAAAGCAAAAAATTTCAGAATTGCACCTTGCAATGTGGAGATATTACTGTTTGTGCATTTACAATATTCATTGATTTTTGCCATTGAAAAACATGTTTTTCATATACCAGAAATGTTTGAAGCTACTGACTGAATGAAAGGAGCTGGCATCTCACTCTCTTTGAATCTTCTTTATCATGCTAGGATTAACAGGAAAAAGCAAAAAATTTCAGAATTGCACCTTGCAATGTGGAGATATTACTGTTTGTGCATTTACAATATTCATTGATTTTTGCCATTGAAAAACATGTTTTTCATATACCAGAAATGTTTGAAGCTACTGACTGAATGAAAGGAGCTGGCATCTCACTCTCTTTGAATCTTCTTTATCATGCTAGGATTAACAGGAAAAAGCTAAAAATTTCAGAATTGCACCGTGCAATGTGGAGATATTACTGTTTGTGCATTTACAATATTCATTGATTTTTGCCATTGAAAAACATGTTTTTCATATACCAGAAATGTTTGAAGCTACTGACTGAATGAAAGGAGCTGGCATCTCACTCTCTTTGAATCTTCTTTATCATGCTAGGATTAACAGGAAAAAGCAAAAAATTTCAGAATTGCACCTTGCAATGTGGAGATATTACTGTTTGTGCATTTACAATATTCATTGATTTTTGCCATTGAAAAACATGTTTTTCATATACCAGAAATGTTTGAAGCTACTGACTGAATGAAAGGAGCTGGCATCTCACTCTCTTTGAATCTTCTTTATCATGCTAGGATTAACAGGAAAAAGCTAAAAATTTCAGAATTGCACCGTGCAATGTGGAGATATTACTGTTTGTGCATTTACAATATTCATTGATTTTTGCCATTGAAAAACATGTTTTTCATATACCAGAAATGTTTGAAGCTACTGACTGAATGAAAGGAGCTGGCATCTCACTCTCTTTGAATCTTCTTTATCATGCTAGGATTAGCAGGAAAAAGCAAAAAATTTCAGAATTGCACCTTGCAATGTGGAGATATTACTGTTTGTGCATTTACAATATTCATTGATTTTTGCCATTGAAAAACATGTTTTTCATATACCAGAAATGTTTGAAGCTACTGACTGAATGAAAGGAGCTGGCATCTCAATCTCTTTGAATCTTCTTTATCATGCTAGGATTAACAGGAAAAAGCAAAAAATTTCAGAATTGCACCTTGCAATGTGGAGATATTACTGTTTGTGCATTTACAATATTCATTGATTTTTGCCATTGAAAAACATGTTTTTCATATACCAGAAATGTTTGAAGCTACTGACTGAATGAAAGGAGCTGGCATCTCACTCTCTTTGAATCTTCTTTATCATGCTAGGATTAACAGGAAAAAGCTAAAAATTTCAGAATTGCACCGTGCAATGTGGAGATATTACTGCTTGTGCATTTACAATATGCATTGATTTTTGCCATTGAAAAACATGTTTTTCATATACCAGAAATGTTTGAAGCTACTGACTGAATGAAAGGAGCTGGCATCTCACTCTCTTTGAATCTTCTTTATCATGCTAGGATTAACAGGAAAAAGCTAAAAATTTCAGAATTGCACCGTGCAATGTGGAGATATTACTGTTTGTGCATTTACAATATTCATTGATTTTTGCCATTGAAAAACATGTTTTTCATATACCAGAAATGTTTGAAGCTACTGACTGAATGAAAGGAGCTGGCATCTCACTCTCTTTGAATCTTCTTTATCATGCTAGGATTAGCAGGAAAAAGCAAAAAATTTCAGAATTGCACCTTGCAATGTGGAGATATTACTGTTTGTGCATTTACAATATTCATTGATTTTTGCCATTGAAAAACATGTTTTTCATATACCAGAAATGTTTGAAGCTACTGACTGAATGAAAGGAGCTGGCATCTCACTCTCTTTGAATCTTCTTTATCATGCTAGGATTAACAGGAAAAAGCTAAAAATTTCAGAATTGCACCGTGCAATGTGGAGATATTACTGTTTGTGCATTTACAATATTCATTGATTTTTGCCATTGAAAAACATGTTTTTCATATACCAGAAATGTTTGAAGCTACTGACTGAATGAAAGGAGCTGGCATCTCACTCTCTTTGAATCTTCTTTATCATGCTAGGATTAGCAGGAAAAAGCAAAAAATTTCAGAATTGCACCTTGCAATGTGGAGATATTACTGTTTGTGCATTTACAATATTCATTGATTTTTGCCATTGAAAAACATGTTTTTCATATACCAGAAATGTTTGAAGCTACTGACTGAATGAAAGGAGCTGGCATCTCACTCTCTTTGAATCTTCTTTATCATGCTAGGATTAACAGGAAAAAGCAAAAAATTTCAGAATTGCACCTTGCAATGTGGAGATATTACTGTTTGTGCATTTACAATATTCATTGATTTTTGCCATTGAAAAACATGTTTTTCATATACCAGAAATGTTTGAAGCTACTGACTGAATGAAAGGAGCTGGCATCTCACTCTCTTTGAATCTTCTTTATCATGCTAGGATTAACAGGAAAAAGCTAAAAATTTCAGAATTGCACCGTGCAATGTGGAGATATTACTGTTTGTGCATTTACAATATTCATTGATTTTTGCCATTGAAAAACATGTTTTTCATATACCAGAAATGTTTGAAGCTACTGACTGAATGAAAGGAGCTGGCATCTCACTCTCTTTGAATCTTCTTTATCATGCTAGGATTAACAGGAAAAAGCAAAAAATTTCAGAATTGCACCTTGCAATGTGGAGATATTACTGTTTGTGCATTTACAATATTCATTGATTTTTGCCATTGAAAAACATGTTTTTCATATACCAGAAATGTTTGAAGCTACTGACTGAATGAAAGGAGCTGGCATCTCACTCTCTTTGAATCTTCTTTATCATGCTAGGATTAACAGGAAAAAGCTAAAAATTTCAGAATTGCACCGTGCAATGTGGAGATATTACTGTTTGTGCATTTACAATATTCATTGATTTTTGCCATTGAAAAACATGTTTTTCATATACCAGAAATGTTTGAAGCTACTGACTGAATGAAAGGAGCTGGCATCTCACTCTCTTTGAATCTTCTTCATGCTAGGATTAGCAGGAAAAAGCAAAAAATTTCAGAATTGCACCTTGCAATGTGGAGATATTACTGTTTGTGCATTTACAATATTCATTGATTTTTGCCATTGAAAAACATGTTTTTCATATACCAGAAATGTTTGAAGCTACTGACTGAATGAAAGGAGCTGGCATCTCACTCTCTTTGAATCTTCTTTATCATGCTAGGATTAACAGGAAAAAGCAAAAAATTTCAGAATTGCACCTTGCAATGTGGAGATATTACTGTTTGTGCATTTACAATATTCATTGATTTTTGCCATTGAAAAACATGTTTTTCATATACCAGAAATGTTTGAAGCTACTGACTGAATGAAAGGAGCTGGCATCTCACTCTCTTTGAATCTTCTTTATCATGCTAGGATTAACAGGAAAAAGCTAAAAATTTCAGAATTGCACCGTGCAATGTGGAGATATTACTGTTTGTGCATTTACAATATTCATTGATTTTTGCCATTGAAAAACATGTTTTTCATATACCAGAAATGTTTGAAGCTACTGACTGAATGAAAGGAGCTGGCATCTCACTCTCTTTGAATCTTCTTTATCATGCTAGGATTAGCAGGAAAAAGCAAAAAATTTCAGAATTGCACCTTGCAATGTGGAGATATTACTGTTTGTGCATTTACAATATTCATTGATTTTTGCCATTGAAAAACATGTTTTTCATATACCAGAAATGTTTGAAGCTACTGACTGAATGAAAGGAGCTGGCATCTCACTCTCTTTGAATCTTCTTTATCATGCTAGGATTAACAGGAAAAAGCTAAAAATTTCAGAATTGCACCGTGCAATGTGGAGATATTACTGTTTGTGCATTTACAATATTCATTGATTTTTGCCATTGAAAAACATGTTTTTCATATACCAGAAATGTTTGAAGCTACTGACTGAATGAAAGGAGCTGGCATCTCACTCTCTTTGAATCTTCTTTATCATGCTAGGATTAGCAGGAAAAAGCAAAAAATTTCAGAATTGCACCTTGCAATGTGGAGATATTACTGTTTGTGCATTTACAATATTCATTGATTTTTGCCATTGAAAAACATGTTTTTCATATACCAGAAATGTTTGAAGCTACTGACTGAATGAAAGGAGCTGGCATCTCACTCTCTTTGAATCTTCTTTATCATGCTAGGATTAACAGGAAAAAGCAAAAAATTTCAGAATTGCACCTTGCAATGTGGAGATATTACTGTTTGTGCATTTACAATATTCATTGATTTTTGCCATTGAAAAACATGTTTTTCATATACCAGAAATGTTTGAAGCTACTGACTGAATGAAAGGAGCTGGCATCTCACTCTCTTTGAATCTTCTTTATCATGCTAGGATTAACAGGAAAAAGCTAAAAATTTCAGAATTGCACCGTGCAATGTGGAGATATTACTGTTTGTGCATTTACAATATTCATTGATTTTTGCCATTGAAAAACATGTTTTTCATATACCAGAAATGTTTGAAGCTACTGACTGAATGAAAGGAGCTGGCATCTCACTCTCTTTGAATCTTCTTTATCATGCTAGGATTAACAGGAAAAAGCAAAAAATTTCAGAATTGCACCTTGCAATGTGGAGATATTACTGTTTGTGCATTTACAATATTCATTGATTTTTGCCATTGAAAAACATGTTTTTCATATACCAGAAATGTTTGAAGCTACTGACTGAATGAAAGGAGCTGGCATCTCACTCTCTTTGAATCTTCTTTATCATGCTAGGATTAACAGGAAAAAGCTAAAAATTTCAGAATTGCACCTTGCAATGTGGAGATATTACTGTTTGTGCATTTACAATATTCATTGATTTTTGCCATTGAAAAACATGTTTTTCATATACCAGAAATGTTTGAAGCTACTGACTGAATGAAAGGAGCTGGCATCTCACTCTCTTTGAATCTTCATCATGCTAGGATTAGCAGGAAAAAGCAAAAAATTTCAGAATTGCACCTTGCAATGTGGAGATATTACTGTTTGTGCATTTACAATATTCATTGATTTTTGCCATTGAAAAACATGTTTTTCATATACCAGAAATGTTTGAAGCTACTGACTGAATGAAAGGAGCTGGCATCTCACTCTCTTTGAATCTTCTTTATCATGCTAGGATTAACAGGAAAAAGCAAAAAATTTCAGAATTGCACCTTGCAATGTGGAGATATTACTGTTTGTGCATTTACAATATTCATTGATTTTTGCCATTGAAAAACATGTTTTTCATATACCAGAAATGTTTGAAGCTACTGACTGAATGAAAGGAGCTGGCATCTCACTCTCTTTGAATCTTCTTTATCATGCTAGGATTAACAGGAAAAAGCTAAAAATTTCAGAATTGCACCGTGCAATGTGGAGATATTACTGTTTGTGCATTTACAATATTCATTGATTTTTGCCATTGAAAAACATGTTTTTCATATACCAGAAATGTTTGAAGCTACTGACTGAATGAAAGGAGCTGGCATCTCACTCTCTTTGAATCTTCTTTATCATGCTAGGATTAGCAGGAAAAAGCAAAAAATTTCAGAATTGCACCTTGCAATGTGGAGATATTACTGTTTGTGCATTTACAATATTCATTCATTTTTGCCATTGAAAAACATGTTTTTCATATACCAGAAATGTTTGAAGCTACTGACTGAATGAAAGGAGCTGGCATCTCACTCTCTTTGAATCTTCTTTATCATGCTAGGATTAACAGGAAAAAGCAAAAAATTTCAGAATTGCACCTTGCAATGTGGAGATATTACTGTTTGTGCATTTACAATATTCATTGATTTTTGCCATTGAAAAACATGTTTTTCATATACCAGAAATGTTTGAAGCTACTGACTGAATGAAAGGAGCTGGCATCTCACTCTCTTTGAATCTTCTTTATCATGCTAGGATTAACAGGAAAAAGCTAAAAATTTCAGAATTGCACCGTGCAATGTGGAGATATTACTGTTTGTGCATTTACAATATTCATTGATTTTTGCCATTGAAAAACATGTTTTTCATATACCAGAAATGTTTGAAGCTACTGACTGAATGAAAGGAGCTGGCATCTCACTCTTTGAATCTTCTTTATCATGCTAGGATTAGCAGGAAAAAGCAAAAAATTTCAGAATTGCACCTTGCAATGTGGAGATATTACTGTTTGTGCATTTACAATATTCATTGATTTTTGCCATTGAAAAACATGTTTTTCATATACCAGAAATGTTTGAAGCTACTGACTGAATGAAAGGAGCTGGCATCTCACTCTCTTTGAATCTTCTTTATCATGCTAGGATTAACAGGAAAAAGCTAAAAATTTCAGAATTGCACCGTGCAATGTGGAGATATTACTGTTTGTGCATTTACAATATTCATTGATTTTTGCCATTGAAAAACATGTTTTTCATATACCAGAAATGTTTGAAGCTACTGACTGAATGAAAGGAGCTGGCATCTCACTCTCTTTGAATCTTCTTTATCATGCTAGGATTAGCAGGAAAAAGCAAAAAATTTCAGAATTGCACCTTGCAATGTGGAGATATTACTGTTTGTGCATTTACAATATATATTGATTTTTGCCATTGAAAAACATGTTTTTCATATACCAGAAATGTTTGAAGCTACTGACTGAATGAAAGGAGCTGGCATCTCACTCTCTTTGAATCTTCTTTATCATGCTAGGATTAGCAGGAAAAAGCAAAAAATTTCAGAATTGCACCTTGCAATGTGGAGATATTACTGTTTGTGCATTTACAATATTCATTGATTTTTGCCATTGAAAAACATGTTTTTCATATACCAGAAATGTTTGAAGCTACTGACTGAATGAAAGGAGCTGGCATCTCACTCTCTTTGAATCTTCTTTATCATGCTAGGATTAACAGGAAAAAGCAAAAAATTTCAGAATTGCACCTTGCAATGTGGAGATATTACTGTTTGTGCATTTACAATATTCATTGATTTTTGCCATTGAAAAACGTCCAGAAATGTTTGAAGCTACTGACTGAATGAAATGAGCTGGCATCTCACTCTCTTTGAATCTTCTTTATCATGCTAGGATTAACAGGAAAAAGCTAAAAATTTCAGAATTGCACCGTGCAATGTGGAGATATTACTGTTTGTGCATTTACAATATTCATTGATTTTTGCCATTGAAAAACATGTTTTTCATATACCAGAAATGTTTGAAGCTACTGACTGAATGAAAGGAGCTGGCATCTCACTCTCTTTGAATCTTCTTTATCATGCTAGGATTAGCAGGAAAAAGCAAAAAATTTCAGAATTGCACCTTGCAATGTGGAGATATTACTGTTTGTGCATTTACAACATTCATTGATTTTTGCCATTGAAAAACGTTTTTCATATACCAGAAATGTTTGAAGCTACTGACTGAATGAAAGGAGCTGGCATCTCACTCTCTTTGAATCTTCTTTATCATGCTAGGATTAACAGGAAAAAGCTAAAAATTTCAGAATTGCACCGTGCAATGTGGAGATATTACTGTTTGTGCATTTACAATATTCATTGATTTTTGCCATTGAAAAACATGTTTTTCATATACCAGAAATGTTTGAAGCTACTGACTGAATGAAAGGAGCTGGCATCTCACTCTCTTTGAATCTTCTTTATCATGCTAGGATTAGCAGGAAAAAGCAAAAAATTTCAGAATTGCACCTTGCAATGTGGAGATATTACTGTTTGTGCATTTACAATATTCATTGATTTTTGCCATTGAAAAACATGTTTTTCATATACCAGAAATGTTTGAAGCTACTGACTGAATGAAAGGAGCTGGCATCTCACTCTCTTTGAATCTTCTTTATCATGCTAGGATTAGCAGGAAAAAGGAAAAAATTTCAGAATTGCACCTTGCAATGTGGAGATATTACTGTTTGTGCATTTACAATATTCATTGATTTTTGCCATTGAAAAACATGTTTTTCATATACCAGAAATGTTTGAAGCTACTGACTGAATGAAAGGAGCTGGCATCTCACTCTCTTTGAATCTTCTTTATCATGCTAGGATTAGCAGGAAAAAGCAAAAAATTTCAGAATTGCACCTTGCAATGTGGAGATATTACTGTTTGTGCATTTACAATATTCATTGATTTTTGCCATTGAAAAACGTTTTTCATATACCAGAAATGTTTGAAGCTACTGACTGAATGAAAGGAGCTGGCATCTCACTCTCTTTGAATCTTCTTTATCATGCTAGGATTAACAGGAAAAAGCAAAAAATTTCAGAATTGCACCTTGCAATGTGGAGATATTACTGTTTGTGCATTTACAATATTCATTGATTTTTGCCATTGAAAAACATGTTTTTCATATACCAGAAATGTTTGAAGCTACTGACTGAATGAAAGGAGCTGGCATCTCACTCTCTTTGAATCTTCTTTATCATGCTAGGATTAACAGGAAAAAGCTAAAAATTTCAGAATTGCACCGTGCAATGTGGAGATATTACTGTTTGTGCATTTACAATATTCATTGATTTTTGCCATTGAAAAACATGTTTTTCATATACCAGAAATGTTTGAAGCTACTGACTGAATGAAAGGAGCTGGCATCTCACTCTCTTTGAATCTTCTTTATCATGCTAGGATTAACAGGAAAAAGCTAAAAATTTCAGAATTGCACCTTGCAATGTGGAGATATTACTGTTTGTGCATTTACAATATTCATTGATTTTTGCCATTGAAAAACATGTTTTTCATATACCAGAAATGTTTGAAGCTACTGACTGAATGAAAGGAGCTGGCATCTCACTCTCTTTGAATCTTCTTTATCATGCTAGGATTAGCAGGAAAAAGCAAAAAATTTCAGAATTGCACCTTGCAATGTGGAGATATTACTGTTTGTGCATTTACAATATTCATTGATTTTTGCCATTGAAAAACATGTTTTTCATATACCAGAAATGTTTGAAGCTACTGACTGAATGAAAGGAGCTGGCATCTCACTCTCTTTGAATCTTCTTTATCATGCTAGGATTAACAGGAAAAAGCAAAAAATTTCAGAATTGCACCTTGCAATGTGGAGATATTACTGTTTGTGCATTTACAATATTCATTGATTTTTGCCATTGAAAAACATGTTTTTCATATACCAGAAATGTTTGAAGCTACTGACTGAATGAAAGGAGCTGGCATCTCACTCTCTTTGAATCTTCTTTATCATGCTAGGATTAACAGGAAAAAGCTAAAAATTTCAGAATTGCACCGTGCAATGTGGAGATATTACTGTTTGTGCATTTACAATATTCATTGATTTTTGCCATTGAAAAACATGTTTTTCATATACCAGAAATGTTTGAAGCTACTGACTGAATGAAAGGAGCTGGCATCTCACTCTCTTTGAATCTTCTTTATCATGCTAGGATTAACAGGAAAAAGCAAAAAATTTCAGAATTGCACCTTGCAATGTGGAGATATTACTGTTTGTGCATTTACAATATTCATTGATTTTTGCCATTGAAAAACATGTTTTTCATATACCAGAAATGTTTGAAGCTACTGACTGAATGAAAGGAGCTGGCATCTCACTCTCTTTGAATCTTCTTTATCATGCTAGGATTAACAGGAAAAAGCTAAAAATTTCAGAATTGCACCGTGCAATGTGGAGATATTACTGTTTGTGCATTTACAATATTCATTGATTTTTGCCATTGAAAAACATGTTTTTCATATACCAGAAATGTTTGAAGCTACTGACTGAATGAAAGGAGCTGGCATCTCACTCTCTTTGAATCTTCATCATGCTAGGATTAGCAGGAAAAAGCAAAAAATTTCAGAATTGCACCTTGCAATGTGGAGATATTACTGTTTGTGCATTTACAATATTCATTGATTTTTGCCATTGAAAAACATGTTTTTCATATACCAGAAATGTTTGAAGCTACTGACTGAATGAAAGGAGCTGGCATCTCACTCTCTTTGAATCTTCTTTATCATGCTAGGATTAACAGGAAAAAGCAAAAAATTTCAGAATTGCACCTTGCAATGTGGAGATATTACTGTTTGTGCATTTACAATATTCATTGATTTTTGCCATTGAAAAACATGTTTTTCATATACCAGAAATGTTTGAAGCTACTGACTGAATGAAAGGAGCTGGCATCTCACTCTCTTTGAATCTTCTTTATCATGCTAGGATTAACAGGAAAAAGCTAAAAATTTCAGAATTGCACCGTGCAATGTGGAGATATTACTGTTTGTGCATTTACAATATTCATTGATTTTTGCCATTGAAAAACATGTTTTTCATATACCAGAAATGTTTGAAGCTACTGACTGAATGAAAGGAGCTGGCATCTCACTCTCTTTGAATCTTCTTTATCATGCTAGGATTAACAGGAAAAAGCTAAAAATTTCAGAATTGCACCGTGCAATGTGGAGATATTACTGTTTGTGCATTTACAATATTCATTGATTTTTGCCATTGAAAAACATGTTTTTCATATACCAGAAATGTTTGAAGCTACTGACTGAATGAAAGGAGCTGGCATCTCACTCTCTTTGAATCTTCTTTATCATGCTAGGATTAGCAGGAAAAAGCAAAAAATTTCAGAATTGCACCTTGCAATGTGGAGATATTACTGTTTGTGCATTTACAATATTCATTCATTTTTGCCATTGAAAAACATGTTTTTCATATACCAGAAATGTTTGAAGCTACTGACTGAATGAAAGGAGCTGGCATCTCACTCTCTTTGAATCTTCTTTATCATGCTAGGATTAACAGGAAAAAGCAAAAAATTTCAGAATTGCACCTTGCAATGTGGAGATATTACTGTTTGTGCATTTACAATATTCATTGATTTTTGCCATTGAAAAACATGTTTTTCATATACCAGAAATGTTTGAAGCTACTGACTGAATGAAAGGAGCTGGCATCTCACTCTCTTTGAATCTTCTTTATCATGCTAGGATTAACAGGAAAAAGCTAAAAATTTCAGAATTGCACCGTGCAATGTGGAGATATTACTGTTTGTGCATTTACAATATTCATTGATTTTTGCCATTGAAAAACATGTTTTTCATATACCAGAAATGTTTGAAGCTACTGACTGAATGAAAGGAGCTGGCATCTCACTCTCTTTGAATCTTCTTTATCATGCTAGGATTAACAGGAAAAAGCAAAAAATTTCAGAATTGCACCTTGCAATGTGGAGATATTACTGTTTGTGCATTTACAATATTCATTGATTTTTGCCATTGAAAAACATGTTTTTCATATACCAGAAATGTTTGAAGCTACTGACTGAATGAAAGGAGCTGGCATCTCACTCTCTTTGAATCTTCTTTATCATGCTAGGATTAACAGGAAAAAGCTAAAAATTTCAGAATTGCACCGTGCAATGTGGAGATATTACTGTTTGTGCATTTACAATATTCATTGATTTTTGCCATTGAAAAACATGTTTTTCATATACCAGAAATGTTTGAAGCTACTGACTGAATGAAAGGAGCTGGCATCTCACTCTCTTTGAATCTTCATCATGCTAGGATTAGCAGGAAAAAGCAAAAAATTTCAGAATTGCACCTTGCAATGTGGAGATATTACTGTTTGTGCATTTACAATATTCATTGATTTTTGCCATTGAAAAACGTTTTTCATATACCAGAAATGTTTGAAGCTACTGACTGAATGAAAGGAGCTGGCATCTCACTCTCTTTGAATCTTCTTTATCATGCTAGGATTAACAGGAAAAAGCAAAAAATTTCAGAATTGCACCTTGCAATGTGGAGATATTACTGTTTGTGCATTTACAATATTCATTGATTTTTGCCATTGAAAAACATGTTTTTCATATACCAGAAATGTTTGAAGCTACTGACTGAATGAAAGGAGCTGGCATCTCACTCTCTTTGAATCTTCTTTATCATGCTAGGATTAACAGGAAAAAGCTAAAAATTTCAGAATTGCACCGTGCAATGTGGAGATATTACTGTTTGTGCATTTACAATATTCATTGATTTTTGCCATTGAAAAACATGTTTTTCATATACCAGAAATGTTTGAAGCTACTGACTGAATGAAAGGAGCTGGCATCTCACTCTCTTTGAATCTTCTTTATCATGCTAGGATTAGCAGGAAAAAGCAAAAAATTTCAGAATTGCACCTTGCAATGTGGAGATATTACTGTTTGTGCATTTACAATATTCATTCATTTTTGCCATTGAAAAACATGTTTTTCATATACCAGAAATGTTTGAAGCTACTGACTGAATGAAAGGAGCTGGCATCTCACTCTCTTTGAATCTTCTTTATCATGCTAGGATTAACAGGAAAAAGCAAAAAATTTCAGAATTGCACCTTGCAATGTGGAGATATTACTGTTTGTGCATTTACAATATTCATTGATTTTTGCCATTGAAAAACATGTTTTTCATATACCAGAAATGTTTGAAGCTACTGACTGAATGAAAGGAGCTGGCATCTCACTCTCTTTGAATCTTCTTTATCATGCTAGGATTAACAGGAAAAAGCTAAAAATTTCAGAATTGCACCGTGCAATGTGGAGATATTACTGTTTGTGCATTTACAATATTCATTGATTTTTGCCATTGAAAAACATGTTTTTCATATACCAGAAATGTTTGAAGCGCTACTGACTGAATGAAAGGAGCTGGCATCTCACTCTTTGAATCTTCTTTATCATGCTAGGATTAGCAGGAAAAAGCAAAAAATTTCAGAATTGCACCTTGCAATGTGGAGATATTACTGTTTGTGCATTTACAATATTCATTGATTTTTGCCATTGAAAAACATGTTTTTCATATACCAGAAATGTTTGAAGCTACTGACTGAATGAAAGGAGCTGGCATCTCACTCTCTTTGAATCTTCTTTATCATGCTAGGATTAACAGGAAAAAGCTAAAAATTTCAGAATTGCACCGTGCAATGTGGAGATATTACTGTTTGTGCATTTACAATATTCATTGATTTTTGCCTTTGAAAAACATGTTTTTCATATACCAGAAATGTTTGAAGCTACTGACTGAATGAAAGGAGCTGGCATCTCACTCTCTTTGAATCTTCTTTATCATGCTAGGATTAGCAGGAAAAAGCAAAAAATTTCAGAATTGCACCTTGCAATGTGGAGATATTACTGTTTGTGCATTTACAATATATATTGATTTTTGCCATTGAAAAACATGTTTTTCATATACCAGAAATGTTTGAAGCTACTGACTGAATGAAAGGAGCTGGCATCTCACTCTCTTTGAATCTTCTTTATCATGCTAGGATTAGCAGGAAAAAGCAAAAAATTTCAGAATTGCACCTTGCAATGTGGAGATATTACTGTTTGTGCATTTACAATATTCATTGATTTTTGCCATTGAAAAACATGTTTTTCATATACCAGAAATGTTTGAAGCTACTGACTGAATGAAAGGAGCTGGCATCTCACTCTCTTTGAATCTTCTTTATCATGCTAGGATTAACAGGAAAAAGCAAAAAATTTCAGAATTGCACCTTGCAATGTGGAGATATTACTGTTTGTGCATTTACAATATTCATTGATTTTTGCCATTGAAAAACGTCCAGAAATGTTTGAAGCTACTGACTGAATGAAATGAGCTGGCATCTCACTCTCTTTGAATCTTCTTTATCATGCTAGGATTAACAGGAAAAAGCTAAAAATTTCAGAATTGCACCGTGCAATGTGGAGATATTACTGTTTGTGCATTTACAATATTCATTGATTTTTGCCATTGAAAAACATGTTTTTCATATACCAGAAATGTTTGAAGCTACTGACTGAATGAAAGGAGCTGGCATCTCACTCTCTTTGAATCTTCTTTATCATGCTAGGATTAGCAGGAAAAAGCAAAAAATTTCAGAATTGCACCTTGCAATGTGGAGATATTACTGTTTGTGCATTTACAACATTCATTGATTTTTGCCATTGAAAAACGTTTTTCATATACCAGAAATGTTTGAAGCTACTGACTGAATGAAAGGAGCTGGCATCTCACTCTCTTTGAATCTTCTTTATCATGCTAGGATTAACAGGAAAAAGCTAAAAATTTCAGAATTGCACCGTGCAATGTGGAGATATTACTGTTTGTGCATTTACAATATTCATTGATTTTTGCCATTGAAAAACATGTTTTTCATATACCAGAAATGTTTGAAGCTACTGACTGAATGAAAGGAGCTGGCATCTCACTCTCTTTGAATCTTCTTTATCATGCTAGGATTAGCAGGAAAAAGCAAAAAATTTCAGAATTGCACCTTGCAATGTGGAGATATTACTGTTTGTGCATTTACAATATTCATTGATTTTTGCCATTGAAAAACATGTTTTTCATATACCAGAAATGTTTGAAGCTACTGACTGAATGAAAGGAGCTGGCATCTCACTCTCTTTGAATCTTCTTTATCATGCTAGGATTAGCAGGAAAAAGGAAAAAATTTCAGAATTGCACCTTGCAATGTGGAGATATTACTGTTTGTGCATTTACAATATTCATTGATTTTTGCCATTGAAAAACATGTTTTTCATATACCAGAAATGTTTGAAGCTACTGACTGAATGAAAGGAGCTGGCATCTCACTCTCTTTGAATCTTCTTTATCATGCTAGGATTAGCAGGAAAAAGCAAAAAATTTCAGAATTGCACCTTGCAATGTGGAGATATTACTGTTTGTGCATTTACAATATTCATTGATTTTTGCCATTGAAAAACGTTTTTCATATACCAGAAATGTTTGAAGCTACTGACTGAATGAAAGGAGCTGGCATCTCACTCTCTTTGAATCTTCTTTATCATGCTAGGATTAACAGGAAAAAGCAAAAAATTTCAGAATTGCACCTTGCAATGTGGAGATATTACTGTTTGTGCATTTACAATATTCATTGATTTTTGCCATTGAAAAACATGTTTTTCATATACCAGAAATGTTTGAAGCTACTGACTGAATGAAAGGAGCTGGCATCTCACTCTCTTTGAATCTTCTTTATCATGCTAGGATTAACAGGAAAAAGCTAAAAATTTCAGAATTGCACCGTGCAATGTGGAGATATTACTGTTTGTGCATTTACAATATTCATTGATTTTTGCCATTGAAAAACATGTTTTTCATATACCAGAAATGTTTGAAGCTACTGACTGAATGAAAGGAGCTGGCATCTCACTCTCTTTGAATCTTCTTTATCATGCTAGGATTAACAGGAAAAAGCTAAAAATTTCAGAATTGCACCTTGCAATGTGGAGATATTACTGTTTGTGCATTTACAATATTCATTGATTTTTGCCATTGAAAAACATGTTTTTCATATACCAGAAATGTTTGAAGCTACTGACTGAATGAAAGGAGCTGGCATCTCACTCTCTTTGAATCTTCTTTATCATGCTAGGATTAGCAGGAAAAAGCAAAAAATTTCAGAATTGCACCTTGCAATGTGGAGATATTACTGTTTGTGCATTTACAATATTCATTGATTTTTGCCATTGAAAAACATGTTTTTCATATACCAGAAATGTTTGAAGCTACTGACTGAATGAAAGGAGCTGGCATCTCACTCTCTTTGAATCTTCTTTATCATGCTAGGATTAACAGGAAAAAGCAAAAAATTTCAGAATTGCACCTTGCAATGTGGAGATATTACTGTTTGTGCATTTACAATATTCATTGATTTTTGCCATTGAAAAACATGTTTTTCATATACCAGAAATGTTTGAAGCTACTGACTGAATGAAAGGAGCTGGCATCTCACTCTCTTTGAATCTTCTTTATCATGCTAGGATTAACAGGAAAAAGCTAAAAATTTCAGAATTGCACCGTGCAATGTGGAGATATTACTGTTTGTGCATTTACAATATTCATTGATTTTTGCCATTGAAAAACATGTTTTTCATATACCAGAAATGTTTGAAGCTACTGACTGAATGAAAGGAGCTGGCATCTCACTCTCTTTGAATCTTCTTTATCATGCTAGGATTAACAGGAAAAAGCAAAAAATTTCAGAATTGCACCTTGCAATGTGGAGATATTACTGTTTGTGCATTTACAATATTCATTGATTTTTGCCATTGAAAAACATGTTTTTCATATACCAGAAATGTTTGAAGCTACTGACTGAATGAAAGGAGCTGGCATCTCACTCTCTTTGAATCTTCTTTATCATGCTAGGATTAACAGGAAAAAGCTAAAAATTTCAGAATTGCACCGTGCAATGTGGAGATATTACTGTTTGTGCATTTACAATATTCATTGATTTTTGCCATTGAAAAACATGTTTTTCATATACCAGAAATGTTTGAAGCTACTGACTGAATGAAAGGAGCTGGCATCTCACTCTCTTTGAATCTTCATCATGCTAGGATTAGCAGGAAAAAGCAAAAAATTTCAGAATTGCACCTTGCAATGTGGAGATATTACTGTTTGTGCATTTACAATATTCATTGATTTTTGCCATTGAAAAACATGTTTTTCATATACCAGAAATGTTTGAAGCTACTGACTGAATGAAAGGAGCTGGCATCTCACTCTCTTTGAATCTTCTTTATCATGCTAGGATTAACAGGAAAAAGCAAAAAATTTCAGAATTGCACCTTGCAATGTGGAGATATTACTGTTTGTGCATTTACAATATTCATTGATTTTTGCCATTGAAAAACATGTTTTTCATATACCAGAAATGTTTGAAGCTACTGACTGAATGAAAGGAGCTGGCATCTCACTCTCTTTGAATCTTCTTTATCATGCTAGGATTAACAGGAAAAAGCTAAAAATTTCAGAATTGCACCGTGCAATGTGGAGATATTACTGTTTGTGCATTTACAATATTCATTGATTTTTGCCATTGAAAAACATGTTTTTCATATACCAGAAATGTTTGAAGCTACTGACTGAATGAAAGGAGCTGGCATCTCACTCTCTTTGAATCTTCTTTATCATGCTAGGATTAACAGGAAAAAGCTAAAAATTTCAGAATTGCACCGTGCAATGTGGAGATATTACTGTTTGTGCATTTACAATATTCATTGATTTTTGCCATTGAAAAACATGTTTTTCATATACCAGAAATGTTTGAAGCTACTGACTGAATGAAAGGAGCTGGCATCTCACTCTCTTTGAATCTTCTTTATCATGCTAGGATTAGCAGGAAAAAGCAAAAAATTTCAGAATTGCACCTTGCAATGTGGAGATATTACTGTTTGTGCATTTACAATATTCATTCATTTTTGCCATTGAAAAACATGTTTTTCATATACCAGAAATGTTTGAAGCTACTGACTGAATGAAAGGAGCTGGCATCTCACTCTCTTTGAATCTTCTTTATCATGCTAGGATTAACAGGAAAAAGCAAAAAATTTCAGAATTGCACCTTGCAATGTGGAGATATTACTGTTTGTGCATTTACAATATTCATTGATTTTTGCCATTGAAAAACATGTTTTTCATATACCAGAAATGTTTGAAGCTACTGACTGAATGAAAGGAGCTGGCATCTCACTCTCTTTGAATCTTCTTTATCATGCTAGGATTAACAGGAAAAAGCTAAAAATTTCAGAATTGCACCGTGCAATGTGGAGATATTACTGTTTGTGCATTTACAATATTCATTGATTTTTGCCATTGAAAAACATGTTTTTCATATACCAGAAATGTTTGAAGCTACTGACTGAATGAAAGGAGCTGGCATCTCACTCTTTGAATCTTCTTTATCATGCTAGGATTAGCAGGAAAAAGCAAAAAATTTCAGAATTGCACCTTGCAATGTGGAGATATTACTGTTTGTGCATTTACAATATTCATTGATTTTTGCCATTGAAAAACATGTTTTTCATATACCAGAAATGTTTGAAGCTACTGACTGAATGAAAGGAGCTGGCATCTCACTCTCTTTGAATCTTCTTTATCATGCTAGGATTAACAGGAAAAAGCTAAAAATTTCAGAATTGCACCGTGCAATGTGGAGATATTACTGTTTGTGCATTTACAATATTCATTGATTTTTGCCATTGAAAAACATGTTTTTCATATACCAGAAATGTTTGAAGCTACTGACTGAATGAAAGGAGCTGGCATCTCACTCTCTTTGAATCTTCTTTATCATGCTAGGATTAGCAGGAAAAAGCAAAAAATTTCAGAATTGCACCTTGCAATGTGGAGATATTACTGTTTGTGCATTTACAATATATATTGATTTTTGCCATTGAAAAACATGTTTTTCATATACCAGAAATGTTTGAAGCTACTGACTGAATGAAAGGAGCTGGCATCTCACTCTCTTTGAATCTTCTTTATCATGCTAGGATTAGCAGGAAAAAGCAAAAAATTTCAGAATTGCACCTTGCAATGTGGAGATATTACTGTTTGTGCATTTACAATATTCATTGATGTTTTCCATTGAAAAACATGTTTTTCATATACCAGAAATGTTTGAAGCTACTGACTGAATGAAAGGAGCTGGCATCTCACTCTCTTTGAATCTTCTTTATCATGCTAGGATTAACAGGAAAAAGCAAAAAATTTCAGAATTGCACCTTGCAATGTGGAGATATTACTGTTTGTGCATTTACAATATTCATTGATTTTTGCCATTGAAAAACGTCCAGAAATGTTTGAAGCTACTGACTGAATGAAATGAGCTGGCATCTCACTCTCTTTGAATCTTCTTTATCATGCTAGGATTAACAGGAAAAAGCTAAAAATTTCAGAATTGCACCGTGCAATGTGGAGATATTACTGTTTGTGCATTTACAATATTCATTGATTTTTGCCATTGAAAAACATGTTTTTCATATACCAGAAATGTTTGAAGCTACTGACTGAATGAAAGGAGCTGGCATCTCACTCTCTTTGAATCTTCTTTATCATGCTAGGATTAGCAGGAAAAAGCAAAAAATTTCAGAATTGCACCTTGCAATGTGGAGATATTACTGTTTGTGCATTTACAACATTCATTGATTTTTGCCATTGAAAAACGTTTTTCATATACCAGAAATGTTTGAAGCTACTGACTGAATGAAAGGAGCTGGCATCTCACTCTCTTTGAATCTTCTTTATCATGCTAGGATTAACAGGAAAAAGCTAAAAATTTCAGAATTGCACCGTGCAATGTGGAGATATTACTGTTTGTGCATTTACAATATTCATTGATTTTTGCCATTGAAAAACATGTTTTTCATATACCAGAAATGTTTGAAGCTACTGACTGAATGAAAGGAGCTGGCATCTCACTCTCTTTGAATCTTCTTTATCATGCTAGGATTAGCAGGAAAAAGCAAAAAATTTCAGAATTGCACCTTGCAATGTGGAGATATTACTGTTTGTGCATTTACAATATTCATTGATTTTTGCCATTGAAAAACATGTTTTTCATATACCAGAAATGTTTGAAGCTACTGACTGAATGAAAGGAGCTGGCATCTCACTCTCTTTGAATCTTCTTTATCATGCTAGGATTAGCAGGAAAAAGGAAAAAATTTCAGAATTGCACCTTGCAATGTGGAGATATTACTGTTTGTGCATTTACAATATTCATTGATTTTTGCCATTGAAAAACATGTTTTTCATATACCAGAAATGTTTGAAGCTACTGACTGAATGAAAGGAGCTGGCATCTCACTCTCTTTGAATCTTCTTTATCATGCTAGGATTAACAGGAAAAAGCTAAAAATTTCAGAATTGCACCGTGCAATGTGGAGATATTACTGTTTGTGCATTTACAATATTCATTGATTTTTGCCATTGAAAAACATGTTTTTCATATACCAGAAATGTTTGAAGCTACTGACTGAATGAAAGGAGCTGGCATCTCACTCTCTTTGAATCTTCTTTATCATGCTAGGATTAGCAGGAAAAAGCAAAAAATTTCAGAATTGCACCTTGCAATGTGGAGATATTACTGTTTGTGCATTTACAATATTCATTGATTTTTGCCATTGAAAAACGTTTTTCATATACCAGAAATGTTTGAAGCTACTGACTGAATGAAAGGAGCTGGCATCTCACTCTCTTTGAATCTTCTTTATCATGCTAGGATTAACAGGAAAAAGCAAAAAATTTCAGAATTGCACCTTGCAATGTGGAGATATTACTGTTTGTGCATTTACAATATTCATTGATTTTTGCCATTGAAAAACATGTTTTTCATATACCAGAAATGTTTGAAGCTACTGACTGAATGAAAGGAGCTGGCATCTCACTCTCTTTGAATCTTCTTTATCATGCTAGGATTAACAGGAAAAAGCTAAAAATTTCAGAATTGCACCGTGCAATGTGGAGATATTACTGTTTGTGCATTTACAATATTCATTGATTTTTGCCATTGAAAAACATGTTTTTCATATACCAGAAATGTTTGAAGCTACTGACTGAATGAAAGGAGCTGGCATCTCACTCTCTTTGAATCTTCTTTATCATGCTAGGATTAACAGGAAAAAGCAAAAAATTTCAGAATTGCACCTTGCAATGTGGAGATATTACTGTTTGTGCATTTACAATATTCATTGATTTTTGCCATTGAAAAACATGTTTTTCATATACCAGAAATGTTTGAAGCTACTGACTGAATGAAAGGAGCTGGCATCTCACTCTCTTTGAATCTTCTTTATCATGCTAGGATTAACAGGAAAAAGCTAAAAATTTCAGAATTGCACCGTGCAATGTGGAGATATTACTGTTTGTGCATTTACAATATTCATTGATTTTTGCCATTGAAAAACATGTTTTTCATATACCAGAAATGTTTGAAGCTACTGACTGAATGAAAGGAGCTGGCATCTCACTCTCTTTGAATCTTCATCATGCTAGGATTAGCAGGAAAAAGCAAAAAATTTCAGAATTGCACCTTGCAATGTGGAGATATTACTGTTTGTGCATTTACAATATTCATTGATTTTTGCCATTGAAAAACATGTTTTTCATATACCAGAAATGTTTGAAGCTACTGACTGAATGAAAGGAGCTGGCATCTCACTCTCTTTGAATCTTCTTTATCATGCTAGGATTAACAGGAAAAAGCAAAAAATTTCAGAATTGCACCTTGCAATGTGGAGATATTACTGTTTGTGCATTTACAATATTCATTGATTTTTGCCATTGAAAAACATGTTTTTCATATACCAGAAATGTTTGAAGCTACTGACTGAATGAAAGGAGCTGGCATCTCACTCTCTTTGAATCTTCTTTATCATGCTAGGATTAACAGGAAAAAGCTAAAAATTTCAGAATTGCACCGTGCAATGTGGAGATATTACTGTTTGTGCATTTACAATATTCATTGATTTTTGCCATTGAAAAACATGTTTTTCATATACCAGAAATGTTTGAAGCTACTGACTGAATGAAAGGAGCTGGCATCTCACTCTTTGAATCTTCTTTATCATGCTAGGATTAGCAGGAAAAAGCAAAAAATTTCAGAATTGCACCTTGCAATGTGGAGATATTACTGTTTGTGCATTTACAATATTCATTGATTTTTGCCATTGAAAAACATGTTTTTCATATACCAGAAATGTTTGAAGCTACTGACTGAATGAAAGGAGCTGGCATCTCACTCTCTTTGAATCTTCTTTATCATGCTAGGATTAACAGGAAAAAGCTAAAAATTTCAGAATTGCACCGTGCAATGTGGAGATATTACTGTTTGTGCATTTACAATATTCATTGATTTTTGCCATTGAAAAACATGTTTTTCATATACCAGAAATGTTTGAAGCTACTGACTGAATGAAAGGAGCTGGCATCTCACTCTCTTTGAATCTTCTTTATCATGCTAGGATTAGCAGGAAAAAGCAAAAAATTTCAGAATTGCACCTTGCAATGTGGAGATATTACTGTTTGTGCATTTACAATATATATTGATTTTTGCCATTGAAAAACATGTTTTTCATATACCAGAAATGTTTGAAGCTACTGACTGAATGAAAGGAGCTGGCATCTCACTCTCTTTGAATCTTCTTTATCATGCTAGGATTAGCAGGAAAAAGCAAAAAATTTCAGAATTGCACCTTGCAATGTGGAGATATTACTGTTTGTGCATTTACAATATTCATTGATTTTTTCCATTGAAAAACATGTTTTTCATATACCAGAAATGTTTGAAGCTACTGACTGAATGAAAGGAGCTGGCATCTCACTCTCTTTGAATCTTCTTTATCATGCTAGGATTAACAGGAAAAAGCAAAAAATTTCAGAATTGCACCTTGCAATGTGGAGATATTACTGTTTGTGCATTTACAATATTCATTGATTTTTGCCATTGAAAAACGTCCAGAAATGTTTGAAGCTACTGACTGAATGAAATGAGCTGGCATCTCACTCTCTTTGAATCTTCTTTATCATGCTAGGATTAACAGGAAAAAGCTAAAAATTTCAGAATTGCACCGTGCAATGTGGAGATATTACTGTTTGTGCATTTACAATATTCATTGATTTTTGCCATTGAAAAACATGTTTTTCATATACCAGAAATGTTTGAAGCTACTGACTGAATGAAAGGAGCTGGCATCTCACTCTCTTTGAATCTTCTTTATCATGCTAGGATTAGCAGGAAAAAGCAAAAAATTTCAGAATTGCACCTTGCAATGTGGAGATATTACTGTTTGTGCATTTACAACATTCATTGATTTTTGCCATTGAAAAACGTTTTTCATATACCAGAAATGTTTGAAGCTACTGACTGAATGAAAGGAGCTGGCATCTCACTCTCTTTGAATCTTCTTTATCATGCTAGGATTAACAGGAAAAAGCTAAAAATTTCAGAATTGCACCGTGCAATGTGGAGATATTACTGTTTGTGCATTTACAATATTCATTGATTTTTGCCATTGAAAAACATGTTTTTCATATACCAGAAATGTTTGAAGCTACTGACTGAATGAAAGGAGCTGGCATCTCACTCTCTTTGAATCTTCTTTATCATGCTAGGATTAGCAGGAAAAAGCAAAAAATTTCAGAATTGCACCTTGCAATGTGGAGATATTACTGTTTGTGCATTTACAATATTCATTGATTTTTGCCATTGAAAAACATGTTTTTCATATACCAGAAATGTTTGAAGCTACTGACTGAATGAAAGGAGCTGGCATCTCACTCTCTTTGAATCTTCTTTATCATGCTAGGATTAGCAGGAAAAAGGAAAAAATTTCAGAATTGCACCTTGCAATGTGGAGATATTACTGTTTGTGCATTTACAATATTCATTGATTTTTGCCATTGAAAAACATGTTTTTCATATACCAGAAATGTTTGAAGCTACTGACTGAATGAAAGGAGCTGGCATCTCACTCTCTTTGAATCTTCTTTATCATGCTAGGATTAACAGGAAAAAGCTAAAAATTTCAGAATTGCACCGTGCAATGTGGAGATATTACTGTTTGTGCATTTACAATATTCATTGATTTTTGCCATTGAAAAACATGTTTTTCATATACCAGAAATGTTTGAAGCTACTGACTGAATGAAAGGAGCTGGCATCTCACTCTCTTTGAATCTTCTTTATCATGCTAGGATTAACAGGAAAAAGCAAAAAATTTCAGAATTGCACCTTGCAATGTGGAGATATTACTGTTTGTGCATTTACAATATTCATTGATTTTTGCCATTGAAAAACATGTTTTTCATATACCAGAAATGTTTGAAGCTACTGACTGAATGAAAGGAGCTGGCATCTCACTCTCTTTGAATCTTCTTTATCATGCTAGGATTAACAGGAAAAAGCTAAAAATTTCAGAATTGCACCGTGCAATGTGGAGATATTACTGTTTGTGCATTTACAATATTCATTGATTTTTGCCATTGAAAAACATGTTTTTCATATACCAGAAATGTTTGAAGCTACTGACTGAATGAAAGGAGCTGGCATCTCACTCTCTTTGAATCTTCATCATGCTAGGATTAGCAGGAAAAAGCAAAAAATTTCAGAATTGCACCTTGCAATGTGGAGATATTACTGTTTGTGCATTTACAATATTCATTGATTTTTGCCATTGAAAAACATGTTTTTCATATACCAGAAATGTTTGAAGCTACTGACTGAATGAAAGGAGCTGGCATCTCACTCTCTTTGAATCTTCTTTATCATGCTAGGATTAACAGGAAAAAGCAAAAAATTTCAGAATTGCACCTTGCAATGTGGAGATATTACTGTTTGTGCATTTACAATATTCATTGATTTTTGCCATTGAAAAACATGTTTTTCATATACCAGAAATGTTTGAAGCTACTGACTGAATGAAAGGAGCTGGCATCTCACTCTCTTTGAATCTTCTTTATCATGCTAGGATTAACAGGAAAAAGCTAAAAATTTCAGAATTGCACCGTGCAATGTGGAGATATTACTGTTTGTGCATTTACAATATTCATTGATTTTTGCCATTGAAAAACATGTTTTTCATATACCAGAAATGTTTGAAGCTACTGACTGAATGAAAGGAGCTGGCATCTCACTCTTTGAATCTTCTTTATCATGCTAGGATTAGCAGGAAAAAGCAAAAAATTTCAGAATTGCACCTTGCAATGTGGAGATATTACTGTTTGTGCATTTACAATATTCATTGATTTTTGCCATTGAAAAACATGTTTTTCATATACCAGAAATGTTTGAAGCTACTGACTGAATGAAAGGAGCTGGCATCTCACTCTCTTTGAATCTTCTTTATCATGCTAGGATTAACAGGAAAAAGCTAAAAATTTCAGAATTGCACCGTGCAATGTGGAGATATTACTGTTTGTGCATTTACAATATTCATTGATTTTTGCCATTGAAAAACATGTTTTTCATATACCAGAAATGTTTGAAGCTACTGACTGAATGAAAGGAGCTGGCATCTCACTCTCTTTGAATCTTCTTTATCATGCTAGGATTAGCAGGAAAAAGCAAAAAATTTCAGAATTGCACCTTGCAATGTGGAGATATTACTGTTTGTGCATTTACAATATATATTGATTTTTGCCATTGAAAAACATGTTTTTCATATACCAGAAATGTTTGAAGCTACTGACTGAATGAAAGGAGCTGGCATCTCACTCTCTTTGAATCTTCTTTATCATGCTAGGATTAGCAGGAAAAAGCAAAAAATTTCAGAATTGCACCTTGCAATGTGGAGATATTACTGTTTGTGCATTTACAATATTCATTGATTTTTTCCATTGAAAAACATGTTTTTCATATACCAGAAATGTTTGAAGCTACTGACTGAATGAAAGGAGCTGGCATCTCACTCTCTTTGAATCTTCTTTATCATGCTAGGATTAACAGGAAAAAGCAAAAAATTTCAGAATTGCACCTTGCAATGTGGAGATATTACTGTTTGTGCATTTACAATATTCATTGATTTTTGCCATTGAAAAACGTCCAGAAATGTTTGAAGCTACTGACTGAATGAAATGAGCTGGCATCTCACTCTCTTTGAATCTTCTTTATCATGCTAGGATTAACAGGAAAAAGCTAAAAATTTCAGAATTGCACCGTGCAATGTGGAG